>NW_016108270.1:25921-35621 GCF_001604975.1 Cebus imitator
AGCTCCTGGATTTATTGATTTTTTGAAGGGTTTTTATGTCTCTATCTCCTTCAGTTCTGCTCTGATCTTAGTTATTTCTTGTCTTCTGCTAGCTTTTGAGTTTTTTTGATCTTGCTCCTCTAGCTCTTTCAATTTTGATGATAGGGTGTCAATTTTTGATCTTTCCTTGCTTCTCATGTGGGCATTTATTGCTATAAATTTTCCTCTAGACACTGCTTTAAATGAGTCCCAGAGATTCTAGTACATTGTGTCTTCATTCTCGTTGGTTTCGAAAAGCATCTTTATTTCTGCCTTCATTTCATTGTTTATCCAGTCAACATTCAAGAGCCAGTTGTTCAGTTTCCATGAAGTTGTGTGGTTCTGAGTTAGTTTCTGAATTCTAAGCTCTGGTTTGATTGCACTGTGATCTGAGAGACTGTTACAATTTCCATTCTTTTCCATTTGCTGAGGAGTGATTTCCTTCCAAATATGTGGTCAATTTTAGAGTAGGTATGATGTGGTGCTGAGAAGAATGTATATTCTGTGGATTTGAGGTGGAGAGTTCTTTCGATGTCTATTAGGATTGCTTGGTCCAGGTCTGAGTTCAAGTTCTGGATATCCTTGTTAATTTTCTGTCTCATTGATCTGTCTAATATTGACAGTGGAGTGCTAAAGTCTTCCACTATTGTTGTGTGGCAGTCTAAGTCTCTTTGTACATCATTAAGAACTTGCCTTATGTATCTGGGTGCTCCTGTATTGGGTGCATATATATTTAGGATTGTTAGCTTTTCTTGTTGCATTGATCCTTCACCATTATGTAATACTCTCTTTGTCTCTTCTGATCTTTGTTGCTTTAAAGCCTATTTTATCAGAGACTAGGATTGCAACTCCTGCTTTTTTTTGCTCTCCATTTGCTTGGTAGATCTTCCTCCATCCCTTTATTTTGAGCCCATGTGCAACCTTGCATGTGAAATGGGTTTCCTGGATACAGCACACCGATGGGTTTTGACTTTTTATCCAAATTGCCAGTCTGTGTCTTTTGATTGGGGCATTTAGCCCATTTACATTTAAGGTTAACATTATTATGTGTGAATTTGATCCTGCCATTTTGATGCTAGCTGGTTGTTTTGCCCATTAGGTGATGCAGTTTCTTCATTGTGTTGATGCTCTTTACAATTTGGCACCTTTTTGGAGTGGCTGGTTGTTCCTATGTTTAGTGCTTCTTTCAGGAGCTCTTGTAAAGAAGGCCTGGTGGTGATGAAACCTCTGAGCAATTGCTTGTTCATAAAGGATTTTATTTCTCCTTCACTTATGAAGCTTAGTTTCGCTGGATATGAAATTCTAGGTTTTAAGTTGTTTTCTTTAAAGATGTTGAATTTTGATCCCCACTCTCTTCTGGCTTGTAGAGTTTTTGCTGAGAGATCTGCTGTGAGTCTGATAGTTTTCCCTTTGTGGGTAACCTGACCTTTCTCTCTGGTTGCCCTTAGCATATTTTCCTTCATTTAAACCCTGGTGAATCTGACAATTATGTGCCTTGGGGTTGCTCTTCTTGAGGAATATCTTTGTGGTGTTCTCTGTATTTCCTGGACTTGAACGTTGGCCTGCCTTGCTAGGTTGGGGAAGTTCTCCTGGATAATATCCTGAAGAGTGTTTTCCAGCTTGGATTCATTCTCTCCATCACATTCAGGTACACATATCAAACGTAGATTAGGTCTATTCACATAATCTCATACTTCTTGGAGGCTTTGTTCACTTCTTTTTACTCTTTTTTCTCTAATCTTGCCTTCTCTTTTTATTTCATTGAGTTGATCTTCAATCTCTGATATCCTTTCTTTTGCTTGGTTGATTCAGCTATTGAAACTTGTGTATGCTTTGTGAAGTTCTCGTGTTGGTTTTTCAGCTCCATCAATTCATTTATATTCCTCTCTAAGCTGTTTATTTTGGTTAGCATTTTGTCAAACCTTTTTTCAAGGTTCTTAGTTTCTTTGCATTGGGCTACGACATGATCTTTTAGCCCAGAGAAGTTTGTTATTACCCACTTTCTGAAGCCTGTTTCTGTCAATTCATCAGACTCATTCTCCATCTAGCCTTGTTCCCTTGCTGGAGAGGAGTTGTGATCCCTTGGAGGAGGAGAGACGTTCTGGTTTTGGGTATTTTCATCCTTTTTGCACTGGTTTCTTCCCATGTTTGTGAATTTATCTACCTGTGGTCTTTGTGGTTGGTAACTTTCAGATGGGGTCTCTGAGTGGTCGTCCTTTTTGTTGCTGATGAAGTTATTTCTTTGTGTTTCTTAGTTTTCCTTCTAATTGTCAGGCCTCCCTACTGTAGGACTGCTGGAGGTCCATTCCAGACCCTGCTTGCCTGGTGATCACCTGCAGTGGCTGCAGAACAGTAAGGGTTGCTGCCAGTTTCTTCTTCTCTTATCTTTGTCCCAGAAGGATACCCGTCAGATGTCAGCCTAAGCTCTCCTTTATGAGGTGTCTCTGGTTATATGGGGTCAGGGAGCTGCTTGAGGAGACAGTCTGTCCCTTATGGGAGCTCAAGTGCTGAGCTGTGAGCTCTGTTGTTCTGGTCAGAGCTGCTGGGCAGGTACGTTTAAGTCTGCTGCAGCAGAATTCATAACCTCCTTTTTTTCCCAAGTGCTTTGTCCTGAGAAGGTGGGACTATTATTTATAAGTTCCTGTCATTCTGCTGCCTTTTTTCAGAGATGCCCAGCCCAGTGAGGAAGTAGCCTTCTCACAGTCTGCCAGCAGAGGCATTGCTGAGCTGCCATGGGCTCTGCCCAGCTACTGTGTGAACTTCCTTGCAGTTTTGTTAATAGGGGTATAATTAGAACTGCCTCGGTAATGGCAGTCTGCCTCAGTAATGGCGGACTGTCTCTGTAGTTGCAGACTGCCTCGGTAATGGCAGATTGCCTCAGTAATGGTGGACTGCCTTAGTAATGGCAGACTGCCTTGGTAGTGGTGGACTGCCTTGGTAATGGTGGATGCCCTTACCCTCACAGAGCTGGACCATCCCAGGTCCAGCTGTGCTTGCTGTGGAACTCTCAATCCGGAGCGTTTCCGATTGCTGGTCTTGTGGGGGTGGGACCAGCTGAGCCAGATCACCTGGCTGTCTGTTTCAGCCCCCTTTTTTTCAGTTGAACAGGCGACTCTGTCTGCCAGGCGTTCCAGTCGCCAGTTGAAATGGTGCCTGGATTTGTGTGAGTTTTTGTGTGGAGATCCACTGCACTGGCTGAAACAACTGCACTGGAGACTCATGGTGCTTTTCCACCCGGGGAATCTCCTGGTCTGTGGGCAGTAAAAATTCGGTTGGAAATGTGGTGATCACTCAGCCTCTGTGTTTTCACTGGAAACTGCAATCCAGAGCTATTTCTATTTGGCCATCTTGGATCCTCCCCCTGGTCCTGGACTTTTCTTTGTTGGGAGACTTTGATTACTGATTCAATCTTGTTACTTGTTATTGTTCTTTTCAAGTTTTCTATTTTTTCCTGGTTCCCTATTGGTAGGTTATATATTGTAGGTTATATATATATTGGTAGGTTATATATGTCCAGGAATTTATCCATTTTTTCCTAGGTTTTCCAATTTGTTAGCACATAGTTGTTTATTACAGCATCTAATAATCTTTTGTAATTTTTTTGTCTTTTTTTGAGATGGAGTCTCACCCAGGCTGGAGTGCAGTAGCATGATCTTGGCTCGCTATAACCTCTGCCTCCCAGCTTCAAGTGATTCTCCTGCCTCAGCCTCCCAAGTAGCTGAGAGTACAGGTGTGTGCCACCATGCCCAGCTAATTTTTGTGTTTTTAGTAGAGATGGGATTTCACCATGTTGGCCAGGCTGGTCTCAAACTCCTAACCTCAAGTGATGCATCCACTTCAGCCTCCCAAAATGCTGGGTTTACAGGTGTGAGCCACTGTTCCCAGACAAAATTAAACTCCTCATGTATTTCTGAAGTATCAGTTGTAATGTCTCCTTTTTCTTTTCTGACTTTATTTATTTGGGTCTTCTCTCTCTTTTTTTTCAGTTAGTGTAGGTAGTTATTTATCAGTTTTGTTTATCTTTTCAAAAAACCAACTTTTTATCTTGTTGATCCTTTGTTGTGCATTTTTTAAAGCCTCTATTTTGTGAAGTCCTGCTCTGATCTTTATTATTTCTTTCCTTCCACTAATTATGGTTTTGGTCTGTTTTTACTTTTCTAGTTCCTTGAAATGCATCATTAGATTGTTTACTTGAAATTTATTTTTTTGATGTGGCATTGATTGCTATCAAGTTTCCTCTTAGCAGTGTTTTGCTCTATCCCATAAGTTTGATATATTGTATTTCTATTTTCATTTGTTTCAACAAATTTAAAAAATTTCCTTCTTAATTTATTCAGACTCAGTGATTGTTTATTTGCATATTGTTTGTTTCATGTGTTTTACTGTTTCCAAAATTCCTCTTATTAGTTTACTTTATCATTATTTTTATTTCAATAGTTTTTTGAGAACAGATGATGTTACAGGTGGTGTTTGGTTATATGGATAAGTTCTTTAGTGGTGATTCCTAAGATTCTGGTGCACCCATCACCCAAGTAGTATACACTGTACCCAGTGTGTAGTCTTTTATGCCTCACCTGCCTCCCTCCCTTTCCTGCAAATCCCCAAAATCTTTGTATAATGCCTTTTGGTTGTCATAGCTTAGCTCTCACTTTTAAGTCAGAATATATGATGTTTGGTTTCCCATTCCATAGTTACTTCACTTAGAATAGTGGTCTCCAACTCCATGCAGGTTGCTTCAAATGCCATTATTTTGTTCCCTTTTATGTATGAGTAGTATTCCATGGTGTGTGTGTGTGTGTGTGTGTGTGTGTGTGTG
Source organism: Cebus imitator (assembly GCF_001604975.1). Lineage (NCBI taxonomy): Eukaryota > Metazoa > Chordata > Mammalia > Primates > Cebidae > Cebus > Cebus imitator. Next base: position 30,756 of record NW_016108270.1, read on the forward strand.
TATACATTTTATATATAAAATGTATACACACACACACACACACACACACACACACACACACACACACACACATATCTCCATGTGTTTGGTTTTGAGGGTTCTTTTTGGAGCTGATTTCCAATTTTGTTTCACTGTGGTCTGAGAGAGTACTTGGTATAATTTCAATTTTCTTCCTCCCTTCCTCCCTTTCTCTCTCCTTCCTTCCTTCCTTCCTACCTTCCTTCCTTCCCTCCTTCCTTCCCTCCTTCCCTCCTTCCTTCCCTCCCTCCCTCCCTCCTTCCCTCCCTCCCTCTCTCCTTCCCTCCTTTCTCTCTTTCTTTCTATTTTGAGACAGAGTGTCACTAGTCACCCAGGCTGGAGTGTAGCAGTGCAATCTTGGCTCACTGTAACCTCTGCTTTCTGGTTTCAAGTGATTCTCCTGCCTCAGTCTCTTGAGTAGCTGAGATTACAGGTGTCCATCACCACTCCTGTCTAATTTTTATTTTATTTTATTTTTATCTTTATTTTTGAAATGGAGTCTTGCACTGTTACCCAAGCTGGAGTGCAATGGCACAGTCTTGGCTCACTGCAACCTCTGCCTTCTGGGTTCAAGCGATTCTCCTGTCTCAGCCTCCCAAGTAGCTGGGATTACAGACACCTGCCACCATGCCTGGCTAATTTTTTATTTTTAGTAGAGATGGGGTTTCACTATGTTGGCTAGGCTGGTCTGGAACTTCTGACCTTGTGATCTGCCTGCCTCGGCCTCCCAAAGTGCTGGGATTATAGGCATGAGCCACCTCTCCTGGCCTAATTTCAATTTTCTGAAATGTATTGAGACTTGTTTTGTTGCCTATCATATGGTCTATCTTGGAGAATGTTTCATGTGCTGATGAACAGAATGTGTTTTCTAAAGTTAGGTAGAATGTTCTGTAAATATCTGTTAAGTCCATTTGTTCAAGGGTATAGCTTAAGTATATTGCTTCTTTGTTGACTTTCTGTCTTGATGACCTGTCTAGTACCATCAGTGGAGTATTGAAGTCCCCGACTATTACTGTGTTGCCATCTATCTAATTTCTTAGGCCTAGTAGTAATTGTTTCATAAATTTGGGAGCTTCAGTGTTAAGTGTATGTATATTTAGGACTGTCATATTTTCCTGATGGACTAGTCCTTTTATCATTATGTAATGTCCATCTTTGTCTTTTTTAACTTTCGTTGCTTCAGAGTCTCTTTTGTCTGATAGAAGAATAGCTACTTCTGCTAGCTTTTGGTGTCCTTTTGCATGGAATATCTTTTTCCGCCCCTTTACCTTAAGTTTATGTGAATCCTTATGTATTAGGTGAGTCTCTTGAAGACAGCAGGTACTTGATTGGTGAATTCTTACCCATTTTGCCATTCTGTATCTTTTAAGTGGAGCATTTAGGCCATTTCCATTCAATGTTATTAGTATTGAGATGTGAGGTACTATTCTATTCATCACATTCCTTATTGCCTGAATACCTTGTTTTTCCATTGTGTTATTGTTTTATAGGCCCTGTGAGATTTATGCTTTAAGGAGGTTTTATTTTTGGTATATTTTGAAGTTTGGTTTCAAGATTTAAAACTCTTTATAGCAATTCTTACAGTGCTGGCTTGGTAGTGGCAAATTCCCTCAGCATCTCTTTGTCTGAAAAAGATGTTAAATGTCCTTCATTTATAAAGCTTAGTTTCACTGGATACTAAATTCTTGGCTGGTAATAATTTTGTTTAAGGAGGCTAAAAATAGGACCTCAATCCCTTCTAGCTTATGGGGTTTCTACTGAAACCCTACTGTTAAATCTGATAGGTTTTCCTTTATTGGTTACCTGACGCTTTTGCCTCACAGCTCTTAAGATTCTTTTCTTCATCTTGATTTTAGATAACCTGATGACTGTGTATCTAGGTGATAATCTCTTTATGATGAATTTCCCAGGTGTTCTTTGAGCCTCTTGTATTTGGATGTCTAGATCTCTAGCAAGGCCAGGGAAGTTTTTCTTAATTATTCCCTGAAATAAGATTTCCAAATTTTAGATTTCTCTTCTTCCTCAGGAACACATAATCAGTGTTCTTAGGTTTGGCTTTTTAACATAATTTCAACCTTTTGGAGGCTTTGTTCTTTTTTGGATTATTTTTTTCTTTGTCTTTGTTGGATTGGGTTAATTCAAAAGTCTTCGAGCTGTAAAATTATTTCTTCTACTTGTTCAATTCTATTGTTGAAGCTTTTCAGTGTATTCTTCATTTCATTGAATGTGTCTTTCATTTCCAGAAGTTGTGATTATTATTTATGCTATCTATTTGTATGGAGATTTTCCATCATATCCCGTATTATGTTATTAATTTCCTTAAGTCCATTTTCACTTTTCTTTGGTGCCTTCTTGAGTAGCTTAATAATCAACCTTCTGAATTATTTTTCTGGCAATTCAGAGATTTCTTCTTGGTTTTGATCCATTGCTGGTGAGCTAGTGTGATCTTTTGGGTGTACTATAGAACTTTGTTTTTTCAAATTACCAGAATTGTTTTTCTGGATTTCTTCACATTTTGATAGATTATGTCAGAGGGAAGATCAGTGACTCAAGGGCTACTGTTCAGATTCTTTAGTCCCATGGGGTGGTCCCTTGATAGGGTGCTGTCCTGTTTCTCCTAGGGATGGGGCTTCCTGAGAGTGCAGTGGTTGTTATTCCTCTTCTTCTACTGGGTTCTGGGCTGGTACTCAAGAGTGTCTGCAAAGAGTCCTGTGATGTGATCCATCTTTCAGGTCTCTTAGCCATGAATACCAGCACCTGCTGCAGTGGAGGTAGCAGGGTAGTGAAGTGGACTCTGTGAGAGTCCTTGGTTGTAGTTTTATTTAGTGTGCTGGTTTTCTCAAATGCTGTTTAAGCTAGCCATGAAGTTGTCACGTGGACAGATTCTGAACCTCTGGTTAGTCAGACTGTTACAGGCAGTGGCATTAGCTATTGTTTTCTCCTTCCTTGGAGCAGGGTTGTTCTGTTATGAATTGCTGTAATGGCTTGAGTTGATTGGTCTTCAGCCACGAGATGGTGCTTTCAAGAAGGAATCAGCTGTGGTATTATAGGGGGATACAAGCTTGCCTTAAGGTCACCTGGATAAGTATTCAGGTTTCTCAGCTGATGGGCAGGGCCATAGAGCACCCATGAGTTTTATGTCTTTTGTCTTCTGCTACCAAAGCTTGCAGAGAAAGATCATCAGGCGGGGGTAGGGTTAGGCACGTCTGAGCTCAGACTCTCTCCCTGGGCGGGACTTGCTGTGGCCACTGTGAGGGATGGAGGCGGGGTGTGGTTATCAGGCCAATGGAGTTCTGTCCCAAGGGGGATTATGGCTACCTCTGCTCCTTCATACAGGTTGCCAGGGAAGTGGGGAAAAGCCAACAGTGACAGACCTCACCCAGCTCCCACAAGGCCAGTCTCACTTCCGCCATGTTCCTGCAACAGCCAACAGAGCTAAATTTATATCCAGGCCTTTAGTGTGCAGGCTGAGATCTTGCCCCTGGCTGCAAATCTTCCAGCTGAGAAAGCAAGCAGTGCTCTCAGGCCTCACTCCTTCCTGCCTGCTGCAGCTGGATAGATAATTCTTGGCTAATAGCTTTTTTTCTTTCAGCATTAAAGTATGTCATCTTAGTGTGTTTTGGCCCTCATGATTTCTGGTGAGACATCAACTGTCAATTATATCAAGGATCATATATAATGAGTCACTTCTCTTACTGCTTTCAAGATTCTTTGCCTTTGTATTTAACAATTTGACTCTAATGTGTCTCAGTGTGTGCCTCTTTGAGAGTATGCTGCTTGGAGCTTCTATACCTTCTTGGATTTGTAGATTCTTATTTTCCTTCACATTTGGGACATCGTTGGCCATTATTTTTTCAAATATTATTTTGTTCTCTCTTCTCTTTCTTAGACTCAAATAATATGTACAGGTATTGATCGACTTATGACCTATGCAACTTACGACCATTCGACTTTAAAACCACAATCGCTAGCCACGACTGCTCCGCGTCTGGCAGCGCAAACGTTGCCCAGCTGGGCGTACGACAGTGCGGACCAGCTTCCGGCAGCACTACCATCTCCGCGTGCACCATTTCAACTGTTATCCCAGACTCGATACAGCAATTTGTGTTTTGTGTCTTGGATATTTTTCATCAAACCCCTCCCAGTAAACTTCTTATGCATTTCAAAGCAATGGACCCAAACATCGAACAATTTGCAAGGACTGAACGGATGGTGCACGATGTGTTTCATCTGTATCGTGAAATTTATGAAGAAAAAAAGAAACATACAATTCAGACAAAGCTCACCATGTTTATGAGAAAACCAACTCCGGTAACCCCAACTGCTGCCTCAGATGACGACATCAACGATCCGCAGCCAAGCACCAGCGGCCAATAAAATGTTTCATACATGTTTATATATTTTGATATGTTTTGCAATTGGGAAAATGTTTCCTATGGTATTTTTTAAACCTGTATTTCGTATTTTTGTATGCACCTGTATTTTGTATGTTTTGCAAATATTAAACCAGTTGTACTGGTAATGCAGTGTTTTATTTAAACCTGACAAATGTAAAAATAAGAAACAAAATGGTGCAGAGATGATACAAATGGCATAAAATGAACAAAGAAAATTATGATATAAAACAATAATGAAAGAAAATTATGATAAAATATGACTTAAAGATTTTTATAACATCATTTCACAGTACTGTACATATAGCCTACTCAACTTATGACCAAATCATGTTACGACCTGTCTGTCAGAACCATTCGTGGTTGTAAGTCGAACACTAGCTGTATGTAGTTTAGCTTATGGTTTCCTATGGGTCCCTTAAGCTGTGTTCACTTTTATTAATTCTTTCTCCTT
>NW_016108270.1:39150-46322 GCF_001604975.1 Cebus imitator
GCCTGATCACCCGGCTCCCTGACTCAGAGTCTTTTTTTGTTGTTGTTGTTGAACGGTCGACTGTCTCCCAGTGTTCCAGTCACCTGTTGAAAAGGCGCCGGGATCTCCCGTGCCGCAACTCACTGAGCTGGCTGAAACAGTGGTGCTGAGATTCCTGGCACTTTTTTTTGCCTAGGAATCTCCTGGCCTGGCTCGCTATTTCAGATGAATGGGTGACTCTGCCATCTCAGGGCTCCAATCGTTAGCTAAGATGGCATCCGGACCAGTGTCTTTTGTACTGAGAACCGCCGCGCCAGGGCGTGGGCAAAGCAGCCGCGTGGGCCGAAACAGCCACACGGGCTGAAACAGCCACGCCGGCTGAAACAGCTGTGCTGGCGACCCGTGGGGCTCCTCCGCCTGGGAATCTCCTGGTCTGTGGGCAATAAAAATCCATCTGGAAATGCGGCATCCACTCACCCTCTGCACATTCACTGGGAGCTGCAATCCTGAGCTGTTCCTAGTTGGCCATCTTCCCTGCATCCATCGGTCTCGATCTCTTGACCTTGTGATCCACCCACCTCGGCCTCCCAAAGTGCTGGGATTACAGGCGTGAGCCACCACGCCCGGCTTTTTTTTTCCTTTTTTTTAAGAGAGAATCTTGCTCTGTTACCCAGGCTGGAGTGCAGTGGCACGATCTTGGCTCACTACAACCTCCACCTCCTGGGGGTTCAAGTGATTCTCCTGCCTCAGCCTCCTGAGTAGCTGGGATTACAGGTGCCCGCTACTATGCCCGACTAATTTTTTTATTTTTAGTAGAGACAGGAGTTTGCCATGTTGGCCAGGCTGGTCTTGAACTCCTGACCTCAAGTGATCCACCCACATTGGCCTCCCAAAGTTCTGGGATTACAGGCATAAGCCACTGCACCCAGCCTATTCGTTTTCTTTTCTACTCCTCAGACTTGGTAATTTCGATTGTCCTATCCTCAAGTTCACTGATTCTTTACTGTGCCTTCTTAGATCTGCTGTTCAATACCTCTAGTAAAATTTTCATTTCAATCATTGTATTTTTCAGCTCCAAAATTTTTGTTTGGTTCTTTTTTATGCTTTCTGTCTTTTAAATTGATATTCTAATTTTGCTCATACATCACATTCCTGATTTCCTTTAGTTATTTGTTCATGTTTTCCTTTAGTTCTGTGAGCATATTTAAGTCAATTGTTTTAAATTGTATGTCTATTAAATTTGACGTCTGAACTTCCTCAGGAATAGTTTCTGTCAATTTAGTTTGTTTGTGTAAATGGACCATAATTTCCTATTTCTTTGTAAGCTTCGTGATATTTTTTGTTGAAAGCTATGTGTTTAAATATCATAAAATGTTAGTGGTATATATTAAATTCTCCTTTTTCATCTGAATTCACTGTTTATTTAATTTATGTGAAGACTATAGTAGTCCATTTGTTTAATGACTTTCCCAAAGTATTTTTAGGAAGACTATTTTTGTGTGTGTGTAGTCACTGATATCTTTGTTTTTCAGTTTGTGCTCAGGTAGTGTTTCGATAGGATTTCCTTCAATGTCAGGAACTAAACAAACAAACAAACAAACAAACAAAAATTACCCCCTCCATCTTCGCAGAATCACTTTGTTCAAGGGCATTTTTTTTTAGCACCCAGCTAGGCTTGTACTAGCATTGGAGTCAGCCCGGGGTGAAATGTTAAGGGTTTTCACAGGTTTTTTTTCTGAGAATGTGTCTTGTGTGGAGTATGCACATGGCTTTCTAAGTCCCCCCATATATGTAGCTTCTTTTGAATGCCCTAATTTCCAAAATTAACTCTCCTCAGCTCTTGCTATCAGTCCTTAGGTGGTCTATTTTATGTTTTGATCATAATCTTTTCCCCTGAGCATCTGCATATTGCTAGTTTTTCTTGCATTGATTTTGAGCTTGCCATTTTCCAGCCTCAGTTCTGAGTGAGGTGAAACACAGATGAATACATTATGTCAGTCTTTCAGCCCCAGGCAGGTTAGAACATACATACACAACAATTTGCAAATAAGGTCTGCTCTGTTTCCTCCAGAATCAGGGACAAGTTTCCCTCATGAGACTGTGGACTTTCCTATTCAAGACCATGACTGCACTGGAGATGGGGTGGGGTAAGAGCAAGTAAAAATGCCATAAAGCTTTCTTACCATTTCAAAGTTGCCTTTTCCTTTTTTTTTTTTTTTTTTTCCAACTTTTACTTTAGGTTCAGAAGTACATATGCAAATTTGTTACATGGGTAAATTGCGTGTCACTCAGGTTTGGTGTAGAAATGATCCCATCACCCAGGTAGTGAGCATAGTATACAATAAGTAGTTTTTCAATCCTGGCTTCCTCCCCTTCCCACCTCTAGTAGTCCCCAGTGTCTATTGTTCCCATCCTTATGCCCACGTGTACTCAATGTTTAGCTCCCACTTATAAGTGGGATGTGGTATTTGCTTCCCTGTTCTTGTGTTAATTTGCTTAGTTGATGACCTCAAGCTGCATTCATATAGTTGCAAAAGACATGATTTCATTCCTTTTATCGCTGCACAGTATTCCACAGTCTGTACGTATCACATTTTCTTTATCCAATCCACTGTTGATGGACATCTAGGTTGATTCTGTATCTTTGCTATTGTGAGTAGCATGGTGATGAGCATACACATGCACGTGTCTTTTTGGTAGAATGGTTTATTTTCCTTTGGGTATATGGGATTTCCAATAATGGGACTGCTCAGTCAAATGGTAGCTCTGTTTTAAGTTCTTTGAGAAATCAAACTGCTTTCCACAGTGGCTGAACTAATTTACATTCCCACTGTAGTAGGAGCAGCCATGAGAAACAGACCTCTTGAACACTGAACTGGGAAGGAAGGGGTGATTTATTTGGCCGAGAGCAAGGTGGCATAATTGCCTAACAGCCAAGCTCCTCTAACAAAGGAAACCTCTGCCTTTATATAGACTTACAACTCTAGATATTACATGTGAAAGGGTCTTGGGTTTACAGTTTTACAAAGTACATTGGAGGGGGTTGTGATCCATGAAGTAAGCGTGGGGGTTTGAGCAAGATTGAGTAGGAACAATAGAGAGCGTTTTTCCATATTGCCCCCACCCTTAAGATTGCCTGAGATCTTAAGAGTGTTGTGGGGGTTAATCTTTAACCTCCAGGCCACTGACCTCATGCCTGCTACGTCTCAACTTTTACTTCCTCCTTCTTTGAGACAAGAGACAGGAAAGAGGGGTTTCTTTTCTCACCACCATAAGTGTCTGTGTTCCCTTTTCTCTGCAACCTCACTGGCATCTGTTATTGCCTTTTTCTTTATTCAGCATTTTCTTGGTTGCTGTAAACCTTTCTCTGTTTTCAGAGTTTTGAGAAAGTTGGTTCTGTCGGTTTCTGCCTGATTATCAGTTTCTGTAGGGGAACAAGAGCTTGAAGCTGCCTACCTCATCATTTTGCCAATGTACTGTCTCCGTCATTTTCTATTGCCTTATCTTCTTTCTTTATTTTTTTCATCGTACATATTATGACCCTGAAATTAGATTCTTAATTTATTTCTAGACTTGGTTATTGTCTATTTTCTCTCACTAGAAAGTTGGCTCCAGGAGTACAGGGACTGTATCTGTCTTATTCACCCTTGTGTCCCACCAGAAGTGTCAGTCTGTGTGTGTGCGTGTGTGTGTGTGTGTAAACACACACACATATTTTGTTTATATGTATATAGACACATATACATATACATGCATGTGTGTGCACGTGTGCATACACACACGCACACACATACACATATATATGTATCACTACTTTTGAATGAATGTTATGCCAGTAGTTCCCAGTACTGGTTGGTCATCTTGTGGAAAGGCCTGATATAGTTTTTGCCAATCTGCAGTAAAATGAAGATAAAAGGGACACTGTAGTGTATATTTTTATTTAAAGACCTCTGCTTTATCTTATTTACTTGCTAATTTGTGCAAAAACTGCAAAAGATATTACGTATGAATCAGGGAAATTTAAATACTTGGATGTTTTATAATAGGAAATTATTCTTAAATTTTTTGATATTCTATGGTATTATAATAAAAGAGTCCTTGTATTTTAAACACATGAACTCAAATATTTACGGAGAAAATGGTGTCTGGGATTTGCTTCAAAGTCATCTGGGATATGATGTGTGTTGGAGTTAGAGATGTAAGAAGCTTGGCCATGAATTGATAATTGAGAAGCTGGGTGAAAGGTACTAGGGGGTTCATTCACTCTTCTTTCTACTTTTGCATATGTTAAAAATTTTCTTTTTAAAGATAAATTGAAAAGTTTGTCCTTTACTTGGGGATTATGCATAATTGTCTTTTCTTTCTGAAAATGATGGTGATGGAGGCAGTAGTTTGTTTTTAGTGTCCTTCTTCTGCAATATTTTATCCATCTCTTGCAATTTTTTGAAATATTGTTTGGCCTGTGAAGTCCTAAACTCTTGGGACTGTGAACTCGTGGGACTGGATCTGATCACATGAGGCCACAAACATTTACTGATAAGATCCTGGGTGCCAGATCCTGTTCTGGACTAAAAATATGCAGTGAATTAGATACAGTCCATACTCCTGAGAATTGATGTAGAAAATGAGATAATAAATGTAAAATCCTTCACACAGTGCCTGGTACAGTGTAAGTGCTCAATAAACGTTAAGTATCATCATCACCATCACCACCCCCACTACTGTCATCATCACCTTCAATATCTTTTCATGTCAGTTTATATATAGCCCATTTTATGTATGCATGTATGTATGTATGTATGTATTTTTAATTTATTGAGTCTGGCTCTGTCACCCAGGCTGTAATGCAGTGAGACTGTCTTAGCTCTCTGCAACTTCTGCCACCCGGGTTCAAGCGATTCTCTTGCTTCAGACTCTGGAGTAGCTGGGATTACAGGTGCGTGCCACCACACTCTGCGAATTTTTGCATTTTTAGTAGTGACAGGTTTTCACCACGTTGGCCAGGCTAGTCTTGAACTCCTGACCTCAAGTGATCCACCCGCCTCAGCCTCCCAAAGGGCTGGGATTGATTACAAATGAGAGCCATGCCGCCTGGCCTATATATAGCCCATTTTAAACTGGTAAGTCATATCATATCAACCATCTCCTGCCCCCCACTGATAACTTTCAATTTTTAATTATTGCCAACAAATCAGCACGGCTTACAGTTGTTCATAAGGCTCCTTGGAGTTTTTTGTCCTCTAGACAAAGGTTCTTAAAGTGTGGTCTTGAACCAGTTTGCCCCAGCATTACCCTGGAAGTTGTTAGAAACCCAAGTTCTTCAGGCCCCTTTCCGACACTACTGAATTAGAATCTGATAGTAGGCGGGGCATAACAATCTGTGTTTTAACAAGCCCTTAGATGATCCTGATACACTTCTCTAGGAGTCTTGGATGCATATATATGGAAATGGGATTGCCTAGCCAATAGGATATGTGAATTTAAAATGATTTTTTTTTTGAGATGAAGTCTCGCTCTGTCGCCAGGCTGGAGTGCAGTGGTGTGATCTCGGCTCACTGCAACCTGTGCCTCCTGGGTCCAAGCGATTTTCCTGCTTTAGCCTCCCGAGTAGCTGGGACTACAGGCGCGCGCCACCACACCCAGCCAATTTTTGTAGTTTTAGTAGAGACAGGGTTTCACCATGTTGGCCAGGAAGCTCTCCGTCTATTTACTTTGTGATCTGCCTGCCTTGGCCTACCAAAGTGCTGGGATTACAGGCACACCATCGCGCCTGGCCAATTTTTTAAGAAACAAAATAGCAGAGGGTGGAGGGGTTCTCACTATGTTGCCCAGGCTGGTTTGAAACTCATGGACTCAAGGTATCCTCCCACCTTGGCCTCCCAAAGTGCTGGGATTACAGGTGTTATATTTAAAAATTTTAATAGACAAAGAGCTCTCCAAACCAGGCACAAACTACTTATATATTAAAGTTTCACTTTGAATAGGGTTATTAGGCCTGCTGAAATAATTCTTCTCTCCCTGTGCCTACTTCCATCCGACGTGCCCCGCCCGCCTGACTCGATTGCATCAGCCTCCCGTCAGCCCCGCCCCAGTGTACTTGCACTCGCAAGCGCAGCTGGGTATCTTGGGACTAGACGCACACGGGGCGGGGCTTCGATTCTGACTTCTGGAGTGTGAGGGCCAAAGGAGTCGGAAAGGGGCGTTATCTATTTCGGAAGTGAGTGGGACAATGGCGAGAAAGCGGTCGTGAGCCTTGAGCTTTGCAGATTTTCTTGGCTCCCATTTGCTCCTAAAGCCACCAGCGTCTGTCTCTTACAAGTAATGTGTAGCCGCTTTAAAAAAAAATCAGGAAAGTAAAAGGGAGAACCCCGCAGCCAGAAGCTACGCCCTGCCTGCGGCAGGGGCGAGCCAATTGGCCAGTCGTGAGGGCGCATGCGAACCGTTGACAATGACGTAATCTCGCAGCTCAGAGCTGGAGTGAGGCTTTCGGGAGGGAGGCGCTCCGGTGAGAGTAACGGGGTCGGAGGAGTCTGGGCCTGGCCGGGGCTGAGACGCCTGCTAGGGGATAGAGGGCCCCAGAAAGAGGGAGAGGGAGGAGTCTTTAGACGCTCTCGGAGAACGAGGCTGGGTCTGGCCGCCGAGAGTGGAAAGCTCTGTCCAGGCAGTGATTAGAGCCACCCAAGAGCTGGTAGTCGAGTGGCCGCCAGGGGGTGACCGTGCCTGCGCACGTCCACCAGTGGGCCCACACAGACTGGCCCATATATTTTTGAAACTGTTTGTTTTTGTATCTGTTTCCTCTTCTGCCCTGACATCCCAGAGAAAGAGTTGTGGGTGATTCACCTTTGAATCACCAGCACCTAGTGGAGGGCCTGGTACAAAAAAGACACATTTTTAAGGTGGTTGATTGATGGAAGGAAGGCAAAGACTGAAAAAACAAAAACAATAAACAAACCCCAAACCCCAAACTCAGAGATACTCATACATGACATAAAGTTAAGGCCTTTTTAAAAATTAATAATAGAGGAGAAATTTTAAATGTCCATGGGCAGAGCTTGAGCCCACGCAGTTTTTACATTGTTGCAGTCAGAGTGTACACATAAGCCTGTATCCTAATAACACGTAATAATTTTCTCTGTTGCTATAGAATCTCCACAGCCATCTTCTCTCAGCAATGGTTGTAGAATGTTCCATCA
>NW_016108270.1:46347-55941 GCF_001604975.1 Cebus imitator
GATATTAAAACTACTTTCTACTGTTTGACCATCAAAAAAATAGCTCTGCAAGGAATAATTTTATGCTTAGAGCTTTTCCTGTGGGTGTAGGGGCGGGTGAATATTGATTTGGGGGCAGAATTACCGGGAAAATGTCATGAACAAGTTTTAGGCTCTTGTAGACCCACTTCCCTGAAAGGGATCATACCCGTTGACATCAGAGGCCAAATCCGAAATCAAATCTGGTGGACTCCGGGTCTTGTCTGTCTCCAGGCTGGTTTTAATTTCCGTATCCTGCAGCAATGCTCGAGTTTATTATTAGTTCTGACCTTTGGGGCAAGGCAAACACACACCAAAGGTTTGGGGACAACTTTAGCAACTGCAACAGCTGACATTGTGAGCGGGTGTAGCTCAGGTTTCAAACTTGAGCAACTGGGTTGGATGAACTTGCCTTGCTGAAATGGGGAATCTGAGAAGGACAGGTTTGGGAGGGAGCAGATGAGATCAGTTTTAAATACATTTAGTTCGAGGTGCCTTTGGGACATCTAAAGGGAGGTATCCAGGAGACAGGCATACATATGGATAAACAACCTTTTCCTTCAGAGAAGGTTTTGCCCTTCTCTGAGCTCCCTATCTGTGGCTTTCTCATGGCTCAGGTTGCCTTTTACCTTTTATTACCCTCAGAGCTCCTTGAGGCCAGGATAAAGGCCTCATTCATTTGTGTAGCCTTCCTCCTGGTGCCCAGCGCAGTGCTTTATGCCTAGAAGGCCATAAAAGTCTGTCCTGTATAAAGAAATTTCATTGATTTCTTAATTGGATGATTCCTGCAGTAAGGGTTCTGATCTGGATGAAAAAGTTTGGGAAGCTTGAGAGTTTTGGGAAGGCTTCCTGCAAGAGGTGGCATAATGTTACCGTTAATAATTAGGAATATTTGTTGAACACCTACCATGTTCACTTCTTGCTGGCTGTCTTTACATCCCCTTCTGGGAGAATTGGCTCTGCTTACAGCTCCTACCAAATGATCAAGCAAGGATTAGCTATGTATGACATCCACCCTTTTTTTAGGATACAGCACCTAATCCAAGGCCAGCCCACAACATGTGAGTTGTATGGCCCAGCTTTAGAAGATGAGATGGGCCAATCAGATTGCTCTCTTGGGAATGTGAAATAAGCGATCCAGAGGGGAGTTGCCAGTTAGTTGTGGGGAGCTGAGCTGACAGGTCCAGTAGACCTGGATGCTAGGTGGGTGGGTGCCGCATTATGAACCAGGTCAAGTGCCTGTTAAAATTCTAGGGGAACAGTTCAAGGTGGTTGGTTGAATGAGGAAGCTGGGGCAGATGTACAGAGAGAAGCAGACATGTAGTGCAGATGAATTACATTAATGGTAAAGCTCTAGAGCAGAGGTCCATGCCTCATCCAGAAATTTCCTGAAGCTCCAGGCTTAATAAGCTTTATCTGTATTTGTCTTCCTGCTCTTGGATTTCTGATTCGTGGTCCAGCTTCATTGGGTTTCCGTTCCTTGCCTCCAAAAGCGTCTTAACAAAAGCAGCCTTTTAAATAGGTTTAATTTAATTTGCACTTCGGCCCTCTGAGGTGAGTGTGCTTTTCCTCATTTTACAAATGAAGAAACTGAGGCTTAGTGACATTAACTTGACTAAGGTGACACAGCCAGTGATGGAGCTGGTCTGTCAGATTCTCTTAATCTTTTTTTTTTAAGCATTAATACATTATTTTTATTTTTACAAATGACCACAAGCTTGTCATATAAAAAAACAAAAGAAAAGCAATCAATACAGACATAATCTGATCTGAATATCAATCAGCTCCTTCAACTTTTCCTTTCATTTACTTCCAATTAATGTAAAGGAATGTAGCTCCAGCTGCATTGTCCTCTGTTTCTGGAACATGCCAAGGTTGTTCTCACCTTTGGTCCTTTGCACTGAGTGTTCCTTCTCTTTATTTATTTATTTATTTTCTGTTTTTCCTTTGCCAGCTTTAAACAGAGAGCCCTTTCTCGTTGTAATGTTTTTCCCCTTGCTTTTCCAGTGGCTGGCTCCTTCTTGTCATTGTCTTCACTCAATTGTAACTTCTTCAGAGAGGCCTTTGCCAAACCACGCAGTATGAAACAGCCCACTCAACTCTTTGCCCCACTGCTTTCTGTTATATAACTCCTTTTTATTCCCTGCATAGCCCTTGTCACTGTTGGAAATTGCGTTGTTCATTTATGTAATTGTTTATTGTTTGCCTCCTCTTCAAAAATGAGAACAGAAGCCTCATCTGTATTCCGAGGATCTAAAACAGTGCTGCTGTATAAGTTCAATCAATATTTGTAGAATGAATGAATGTATCAACTAAAAACAAAGTTCTTATCCAATGCTCTTTTCTCCCAATATCAATCTCCAGGCACAGGAACTGTTAACAGTTTCGTCTACACTTTCCCAGACATTTTCCATGCATATGCAAAGAAGCATCTATCTCTCTGCATAAATATAAATATAAATATATGCCTTTTTTTACACCAATGAAAGCTCTGTATTTGCCTTTTTCACATAACACTTAGCATCTTTCTGTACCAATACAGATATATCTATCTACCTTATTAAAAACAAAATTAAACAAATTCATATTATTGCAATGTATGGAGTTACCAGAATTTATTTAATTGGGTGTCTTTTAGTGGTTATTATTTTTTTCTATTATGTGATGTAATACTGAAATAAATATTCTTATTATATATGTATTTGCACAAATGTTCCCCACACCCATTTGTTGTCTTTTGGCTTTGCTTGTGGTATATGCAAAGACAAATTTTGTCTAAACTTATATGGTCAGGTTTACTAGTCATTCCCTTTATAGTTTCTGGATTTCATTTTCTTTTTAAAAATTTAATTTTTGTGGGTATGCAATTTAACTTTTATGCGTTGTACATACCTGTGGGTCACATGTGATACACATGTTTATGATGTGTAATGATCTAGTCAGGGTAATTATAGCCATTACCTCAAACACTGATCATTTCTTTGCATTGAGAATATTCCAAATGTACTCTTTTAGTTATTTTGAGATATACAATAAATTATTGTTAACTATAAACACCCTATGGTGCTACCAAACACGAGATCCAATTCCTACTATCTAACTGTATTTTTTTACCCATTAACCAACCCCTCCTTATCCCCGCCTCTCCACTACCCTTGTTAGCTTTTGGTAATCATCCTACTACCCTCTACCTCCATAAGATCAATGTTTTCTTAACTCCCACAGTTGAGTGAGAACATGCGATATTTGTTTTTCTGTGCCTGGCTTATTTTACTTAGCATAATGTCCTCCATGTTATAAATGACAAGATTTCACTCTTTTTGTATGGCTGAATAATATTCAGTTATGTATATGTACCACATTTTCTTTATCAATTCATCTGTTGCCAAATGTTCACTTAGGTTGATTCTGCATCTTGACTGTATTAAATAGTGCTACAGTAAATACGGGAGTGCATATATCTCTCCAACATACTGATTTCCCTTCTTTTGGATGTATACCTAGCACTGGGATTGCTGGATCATTTGGCAGTTCTATTTGTAGTTTTTTGACGAATCTCCATACTGTTTTCCATGGTGGCTATACTACTTTCCATTCCCACTAACAGGATACAAACATTCTCCTTTCTCAGCATCCTTTCCAGCATCTTTTTTTTTTTTTTTTTGTCCTTTTGATAAAAGCCATTTTAACTGAGGTGATTACAAATACTTTACCCATTCCAAAATTATATATTAAAAATGATTCATCCATGTTGTTTGCTGGTACTTTTATGGTTTCAGTTTCACAGTTAAATCTTTGATCTATCTGGAATTTACTTTGGGGTAGGATTTAGAACAGGGATCTAGCTTCTTTTCCTTTCAAATGCGAAGTCTGTTGTCTTCATACCATCTATTGACTAATAATTATTGACTCAATGAATTGAAATGTCGCCTTTATCATATGTGGAGTTTTCAGATGTGCTTGTGTTTGTTTCTGCACTTTCTGTTTTATTGTATTGATCTGAATGTCTGTACCTGCACCAGTGCCACCCCTTTAATTAATGTAACTTCAAAATATATTTTCATATCTGGCTGGGCAAAGCCTCTTTTGTCTTCTTTTTCAGACAATTTCTGCCTGTTTTCACATATTTACTCTTCCTGGTGAAACTTAGCACACACTGTCAAAGTAAAAATAATATAAAATGACCTATTGACATTTTTACCGGTGTTATAGTGAATTTATAGGTTAGAGAAAATTATTGTCTTTTATAATATTGAATCTTCTGATTGGAGAGGAAGGTATGGATTTCCAGTTATTCAAGTTTTTATGTCAGTAGAATTTTAAAGTTTTGTTTTTGTATGTTTTATATGTTCCTTGTTAGGTTTATTGCTATTTTAGTTGCTATTGTGAAGGGAATATTTTTCCCTTATCTCTTTGAACTGGTTGTGGGAAAGCAATTACCAGTACGTCACTAAATCCTATTATTGTTTCTAATAGGTTTTCCATAAATTTCCTCAGGTTTTCAAGTTACATAGCTATATTGTCAACAAATAGAGATTATTTTGCTCCTTTAGTAGCTATCCCAAGTTTGTGCCTCATTTAATTCTCTTCTCTAATTGTGTTATGTAGTGCCTTCAGAATAGTAATAGTGGTGATAGTGGGGCTTGTACCTTTTCTCTGACTTTAATGGAGAGTCTCACATTTCATTAATCAGCATGATACTGGCTTTTGGTTAGAAATATAGAGTATAAAAATTATGTTAAGAAAGTACCCATTCCTAGATAACTAAATCAGAAATACATCTTGAATTTTGTTAAACTCATCTTTTGGGCATCTATTGAGATGACCATATGAGTTTTCTCATTTGGCCTATTAGTACAATGACTTAACGTATTTCCTAATATTGAATAACTCTTGCACTCTTAGAATGGACCCCACCATTTTTACTTCTTCAATTTACTGCTGAATTCTATTTGTTAATATTTTATTTATTCTACATCAGTATGTATAAGTGAGATTTGTCTGTGGCTTTCTAACATGTGAACTTTTTTTGGGAGTCCATGCATTTCCCAAACTGTTTTATGTAGTCCCTGACCATTCAAGGACTGAAGATGTGCCTATATTAAGGGAAGACTCCACTGAATGCCAGCTATCCACCCCTTCCATGTTTCTTTGCTGCATATTATGGTTTCTGAGAGATTTTATGTACTCCTTGGATATCTGTGGGAATAAACATCATTAATTGTAAATGTGGAGATACTAGCACAGATTGTTTAATCCAAGTAGACCATTTAAACAAACTGCAGTGAAATTTACTGAGAAATGATAAATGATGGCTCTTCTATTATGTTATGTTTGTTCTTAAAAAAAATCAATATTATTTATAAAAGTAATTATTACTTTGTATTAAGTAATTAATACAGTATTAAAGACTCATAATAAAAAAAGTCAGCCTCCATCCTATCATTTCACATAACCTATCCTTCTCTCCTTGTCAAAAAAATGCAGTTCAGCTGTTTCCACTCATATTATGTCCCTATTTATATTTAATGTGTATATATTGCTATTTATTTAAAAATAATAGACTTCATGTTTTAGAGCAGTTTAAGGTTTATAGAAAAAAATGAGTGATGGCTGGGTGTGGTGGCTCATGCCTGTAATCCCAGCACTTTGGGAGGCCAAGGTGGGTGGATCATGAGGTCAAGAGATCGAGACCATCCTGGCCATGGTGAAACCCCATCTCTACTAAAAATACAAAAATTAGCCAGGCGTGGTGGCACGTGGCTGTGGTCCTAGCTACTCGGGAGGCTGAGATGGAAGAATCACTTGAACCCAGGAGGCAGAGGTTGCAGTGAGCTGAGACTGTGCCACTGTACTCCAGCCTGGCGACAGAGCAAGACTCCGTCTCAAAAAAAAAAGAAAAAAAAAAAAAAATTAGCCAAGTGTGGTAGCATGTGCCTTGTAGTCTCAGCTACTTGGGAGGCTGAGACAGCAGAATCACTTGAATCTGGGAGGCAGAGGTTGCAGTGAGCTGAGTTCACTGCACTCCAGCCTGGATGACAGAACGAGACTCCATCTCAAAAAAAAAAGAAAAAGAAAAAAAATGAATGGAAAGTACACAGAATTCCTATATGACCCCTCTCCCCACTGCCCCCACCCACAATTTCCCCTATGATTAATATGTTGCCTTAGATATTTAGATAAAAATAATTTAGGTATTATTTAAAAATATATTTAAAAATATTTAGGTATTTAGGTAAAAATGGCATAATTTTTTATAATTATGACCCATTATTGATACATTATTATTAGCTAAATAGTTTACATTAGGGTTTATTCTTTGTGTTGTATATTCTGTGGGTTTTGGCAAATGTATAATGACATTTATCCACTGTTATAGTGTCAGAGAAAATAGTTTCACTGTCCTACAATCCCTTGTGATTCGCCTATGCATCCTTCCCTCCCTTCTGCAGAAATGCTGGCAGCCACTGATCTTTTTACTGTCTGGAAATTTTTGCTTCCCCCAAAATGTCATATAGTTGGAATCACACAGCCTTTTCCCATTGGCTATTTTCACTTAGCAATATATATTTGAGGATTGTCCATGTCTTTTTGTAGTTTGGGAGCTTATTTCTTTTTATTGATGAATAACATGCCATTCTATGAATGTATCAGAATTTGTCCACTCAATTATTGAAGGACATCGTGATTGCTTCCAAGTTTTGGTAATTCTGAATAAAGCTGCTATAAACATTTCTGTCTGGTTTTTGTATAAACATAAATCTCATTTCATCTGGGTAAACAGCAAGAAGGGCAATTACTGGATCATATATTAAGAGTATGTTTAGTTTTGTAAGAAAAATGCCAAACTCTTCCACAGTGGCTACACCATTTTGCTTTCCCACCAGCAATAAATGAGAGCTCCTGTTGCTCCACATCCTTGTCAGCATTTGGTGTTGTTGGTATTTTGAATTTTGGCTATTCTAATAGGTGTGTAGTGTTATCTTTTTATTTTTATTTTTTTTGAGATGGAGCCTTGCTCTGTTGCTCAGGCCAGAGTGCAGTGGCGCCATCTCGACTCACTGCAAGCTCTGCCTTCTGGGTTCAAGTGATTTTCCTGCTCCTCAGCCTCCCAAGTAGCTGGGACTGCAGGTGCCCACCAGCATGCCTGGCTAATTTTTGTATTTTTGGTAGAAACAGTGTTTTACCACGTTGACAAGGCTGCTCTTGAGCTTCTGGCCTCAAGTGATCTACCTGCCTCTGCCTCCCAAAGAGCTGGGGTTACAGACGCGAGCCACTGTGCCTGACCTCATTGTTTGAATCTGAATTTCTCTGATGACATATGATGTTGAGCATTTTTTCATATGCTTGTTTGCCATCTGTGTATCTTTCTTGGTGAGTCATGACTTCAGATCTTTTGTCCAAATTTTAATTGCTTCCTTTGCTTTTTTTATAGTTGAGTTTTAAGAGTTCTTTGTAAGTCCTTTATTAGAAGTATTTTACAAATATTTTTTCCTAGTCTGTGGCTTTTTTCCATTCTGTTTACAGTGTCTTCCTGTGTCTATGGTTGAGTATATGTTACTGATTTTGAAAAATTCTCAGTCATTATTACTTCAGAGCTTTATTTTGTTTCTTTCTCTATTTGCCTTTTGTTATTCCCATTGTGCATATGTTACCCCTTTTGTAATTGTCCCACAGTTCTTGGATATTCTATTTCATTTTTCTAATTCCTTTTTCTCTTTGTATTTCCATCTTGGAAATTTCTAATGGCATATCTTCAAGCTCACTGATTTTTTTCTTGGCTGTGTTCAGTTATTGGTGTGCCCATCAAAGGAATTCTTTATTTCTCTTATGGTGTTTTTGATTTCTAGCATTTCCTTTTGATTTTTTTTCTTAGAGTTTTCATCTGCCTGCGTACTTCACCTATCCATTTTTGCATATTGTTCAGTTTTTCCATTAGAGCCCTTAGCATATTAACAGTAGTTATTGTAAGTCCTGATCTAATAATTTCAAAATATCTGCCATATCTAAGTCAGGTTCTGATGCTCACTCTGTCCCTTCAAACTGTATTTTATTTTTTAGTATGCCTTGTGCTTTTTTTGTGTAAAGCTAGACATGATGCAATGGGTAAAAGTAACATGGTACTGGTTCCAGTGGTAGGCTTCTGTTCCAGTAAACAGTGATTCTCTGTATTTGCTTACAGCTCCAATTTTGGGAGTAGCAGTTTGCCCTGTGACGTCAATTCCTTGATAGAAGAGTTGTTTAGTTTCAGCTTGTTTAGATTTTTTCACATTGTGAGGGAGAGGCGACAACTTCCAAGCTCCTTCCATGTTGGACTAAGAGTTCTTATTTATTTGTTATTTGTTAACATTGTTTATTTTAAAAACAGCCTTATTGAAGTATTACTGACATGCATTTAATTGCACACATTTAAAGTGTGTGCTTTCATCAGTCTTAATATATATACCATAAGATCATTACTACATTTAAGATAAAGAACATAATTATGCTGGGCGCAGTGGCTCACATCTGTAATCCCAACACTTTTGGGAGGCCGAGTGGGGTGGTCAGGAGTTTGAGACAAGCCTGGACAACATGATGAAACCCCGTCTCTACTAAAAATACAAAAATTAGCCAGGCGTGGTGGCGGGTGCCTGTAGTCCTAGCTATTTGGGAGGCTGAGGCACGAAAATCGCTTGAATCCAGGAGGTAGAGATGACAGTGAGCTGAGATCATGCCACTTAGCTCCAGCCTGCGTGACAGAGCCAGATTCCATCTCAAAATAAATAAATAAATAAATAACATAATTATTATTCCTCAGCATTTCTTATTTCCCTTTGTAAATCTTCCCTTTTGCTCTACTACATTTTCCCAAGGTTTATTAATTTGTTTTCTGTTACAGTAGACTAGTCTGTATTTTCTAGAGTTTTGTAATCTAGCTTTTTTATTTCAGCATAAATATTTTGATATTAATTGAGTTTGTTGTGTGTATAAATAATTCATTTCTACATATTACTGAATAGTATTCCATTATATGACCATATCAAAATTTGCTTACCCATTCACTTGTTGATTGATATGTAGGTTGTTTCTAGCTTTTGATTATTACAAATACAGCTGTTATGAACAAGTGGACATTTGGTGGAAATTTTGTGGACATTTGGTTATTTCTCTTGAATAAATTCCAAGGAGTAAAATGGCTTGTTTATATGGTAGGTGTAGTTTCATTTTTAAAGAAATTATAATTCTTCTCCAGTAAAAATAGAACATTCTCCAAGATAAAGTATGTTTGTCACAAGATGGGTCTTAACAACTTTAGGAAGATTGATATACCAAATACCTTTTTTGACAATAGTGGAAGGAAATTACAACTCAGTAGCAGTGAGAAACCTGGAAAATTCACAAATATGTGGAAATTAAACAGCACACTTTTGAAAAACCAATGGGTCAAAAAAGAAATCCAAATTAGAAAATGTCAGAAACAAACAAAAATACAACATACCAAAGCTTATAGGATGCATCAAAACCTATACTAAAGCCGGGCATGGTAGCTCACGCCTGTAATCTCAGCACTTTGGGAGGCTGAGGCAGGTGGAT
>NW_016108270.1:55991-66055 GCF_001604975.1 Cebus imitator
AAAAAAAAACCCTATACTAAGAGGTAAGTTTACAGTGGTAAATGCCTACATTAAAAAAGAAGAAAGGAGGAGGGACAGCACAAGATGGCAGAATAGAAGGCTCCACCAATAGTCCCCCATGCAAGGACACCAATTTAACAATTATCTGTGCAAACAAAGTAGTTTCATAAGAACCAAAAATGAGGTGAGCACTCACAGTACTCAGTTTTAACATCATTTCACTGGTAGAGGCATGGAAGAGGGTAGGCAAGAGTCTTGAATTACTTCTGCTACTTATCCCCCATCCCTTGGCAGCAGGTGCATGGCACAAAGAGAGAATCTGAGCACTTGAGAGAGGGCGAGTGCAGCAATTGTGAGGCATTGCATGGAACTTAGTGCTGCCCTTTCATAGCAGAAAGCAAAACCAGCCTGAACTCAGCTAATGCCCACCCAGAGAGGGAGTATTTAAACCAGTCCTAGCCAGAGGGGAATTGTCCATCCCAGCAGTCAGAACTTGAGTTCTGGCAAGCCCCATCACCACATGCTAAAGTGCCCTGGGGCTCCAAATAAACTTGAAAGACAATTCTAAGCCATAAGCGTTGCAACTCCTAGGTGAGTCCTAGGGCTGAACTGAGTTCAGAGCCAGTGGACAAGGGGGGCAGGCTTGTGACCTATTGGAGACACCAGCCGGGCAGCTAAGAAAGTACTTGTATCACCTCTACCCCAACCCAAAAGAGGGCTCCAAAAGAGACCCCTTTCCAGGCTATAGCTCCCAGACTAAATTTCTAGACACATCCTGGGCCAGAAGGGAACCTTGAAGGGAAGTGCCCAGTTCTGGAAGGACCCATCACTTGCTGACTAAAGAGCCCTTGGACTCTGAAAATAACCAGCAACAATATCCGGTTAGTACGCTGTGGGCTTTTGGTGAGACTCAGAGAGACTTCAGGTGAGACTCAGCACATTTCCAGCTGTGGGGCTATGGAGAGTGACTCCTTATGCTTGAGAAAAGCAAAGGAAAAAGGAAAGGGGGCTTTGTCTTTCACCTTAGGTACCAGCTCAGCCACAGAGGTGTAGAGCACCAAGCAGGCTTTTGGCATCCTTGCTTCTTGGCCTTGGCTCTTGAATGGTATTTCAGGACCTACCCTGTACCAGAAGGGAGCCCACTGCCCTGAAGGGTGAGCTCAGGCTAGGCAGCATGCACCACAAGTTGACTGAAGAGCCCTTGGGCCTTAAGAAAACAGTGTTAGTAGTCTGGCAGTACTCCCTGTGGGCCTGTAGGGGTGGTGGCCACGGGGTGAGGCTTCTCTGTCTGTGGAAAGAGGAAGGAAGACTGGGAAGGCTGGCATCTTATGATTTTAGTGCTAGCTCAACTACCATACCATAGAGTACCAGGAGACTTCTAAGGTTGACTCTAGTCCCTGACTCCTGGATGGCACCTCTGGACTTGCCCTGGGTCTCAGGGAGCTCATCACCCTTAAGGGACGGAGACAGGTCAGGCTGTCTATTCTTCCTGCAGATTGTAGAGCCTCAAGGCCTAGAGCAAACATAGATGGTAGCCAGGTAGTGGTTACAGAGGGCTTTGGGCAAGTCTCAGTGCTGTGCTGACTTCACGTGTGGCCAGCACAGTCCCAAAAGCAGTGGCTACAGGGGTGCTTGTGTCACTATACCCTCAGCTCCAGGTGGCCTAGAAGAGAGAGAGAGAGAGAGAGAGAGAGAGAGAGAGAGAGAGAGAGAGAGAGAGAGAGTCTGTTTGGGAGAAAGTAGGGAAAGAGAAAAATAATCTCTGCCTGGTAATCTAGAGAATTCTTCCAGATCTTAAACAAGATCACCAAGGCAGTATCTCTTTGAGTCAGCAAGAACCACAGTGATATTGAGCTTGGGGTGTCTCCTAACACAGATAGAGCTTAGATCACAGAACCCAAATTCCTTTGAATACCTGGAAAGCTTTCCCAAGAAGGAATGGTACAAGCAAGCCTAGATTGTGACAACCACAATAAATACCTAACTCTTAAAATGCCTACACACAGAGGAACATCTGTAAGCATCATCAAGACCATCCAGGAAAACATGACCTCATCAAATGAACTAAATAAATCACCAGGGTTCATTAGTTCATTTAGTTCATCAAGTAAATTAAATAAGTCACCAGGCACCAATCCTGAAGAGACAGAGATATGTGACTATTTCACATGGAGAATTCAAAATAGGTATTTTGAGGAAACTAAAAGAAATTCAAGATAGGACAGAGAAGGAATTCAGAATTCTGTTAGATAAGTTTAACAAAGAGATTGGAATAAGAAGAATCAAGCGGAAATTCTGTAACTGAAAAATGCAAGTGGTATACTGAAGAATGCATCAGAGTCCCCTAATAACAGAATTGTTCAAGCAGAAGAATTAGTGAGCTTGAAGAAAGGCTATTTGAAAATACACAGTTGGCTGGGCATGGTGGCTCACACCTGTAATCCCAGCACTTTGAGAGACCAAGGTAGGCAGATCACCTGAGGTCAGGAGTTCAAGACCAGCCTGACGAACGTGGAGAAACCCTATCTCTACTAAAAATACAAAATTAGTTGGGTGTGGTGGCACATGCCTGTAATCCCAGCTACTCAGGAGGCTGAAGCAGGAGTTTCATTTGAACCTGAGAGGCGGAGGCTGCGGTGAGCCAAGATTGTGTCATTGCACTCCAGCCTGGGCAACAAGAGCGAAACTCCGTCTCAAAAAAAAAGGCCGGGCGCAATGGCTTACACCTGTAATACCAGCACTTTGGCACTTTGGGAGGCTGAGGCAGGTGGATCATGAGGTCAAGAGATCGAGACCATTCTGGCCAAGATGGTGAAAACCTGTCTCTACTAAAAATACAAAAATTAGCTGGGCATGGTGACGCACACCTGTAGCCCTAGCTACTCGGGGGGCTGAGACAGGAGAATCGCTTGAACCCTGGAGGTGGAGGTTGCAGTGAGCCGAGATCATGCCATTGCACTCCAGCCTAGTGACAAAGTGAGACTGTAAAAAAAAAACAAAAACAAAAAAAACACAGTCAAAGGAGACAAAAACTAAAAAAATGAAAACAATGAAGCCTCAAAATGGCAAATCTAGAAGTTACTGGCTGTAAAGAGGAAGTAGAGAAAGAGGGGTAGAAAAGTTGTTCAAAGGGATAATAAAATCCCAAAGGCTGGGTGTGGTAGCTCATGCCTGTAATCCTAGCACTTTGGGAAGCTGAGGTGGACAGATCACTTGAGTTCAGGAGTTCGAGACCAGCCTGGCCAACATGGTGAAACCCTGTCACTACTAAAAATACAAAAATTAGCTGGACATGGTAGTGGGTGGCTGTAATCTCAGCTACTCAGGAGGCTGAGGCAGGGGGATCACTTGAACTCAGGAGGTGGAGGTTGCGGTGAACCGAATTTTTGCCACTGCACTCCAGCCTGGGCAACAGAGTGAGGCTCCATCTCAGAAAAACAAACAAACAAACAAACAACAAAAGAAAACAACCAAACAAACACACACACACACACACACACACGCACATGCACACGCACACGCACGTGCACACACACACACACACACACCAAACAACAAAAACCAAGGGATAACAGAGAACTCCCCAAATCTAGAGAAGTATATTAATTTCCAAGTACAAGAAGTTTATAGAATACCAAGTAGATTTAACCCAAAGAAGACTATAGCAAGGCATTTAATAATCAAACTCCCAAAGGTCAAGGATAAAGAAAGGAACCTAAAAGCAGCAAGAGAAGAGAGACAAATAACAGAAAATGAATCTTCAATATGTCTGGCAGCAGACTTTTTGTTGGAAACCTTAAAGGCCAAGAGAGAGTGGTATAGCATATTTAAAATACTGAAAGAAAAACTTTTATCCTAGAATTGTATATCCATTGAAAATATCCTTCATAATTGAAGGAGAAATATAGACTTTCCCAGACAAAGAAAAGCTGAGGAATTTTATCACCACCAGACCTGTTCCACAAGACATGCTAAATGGAGTACTTCAATCAGGAAAAAGAACATTAATGAACAATATCATCTGAAGGTAAAAAACTTCCTGGTAATAGTAAGTACACAGAAAAACATAAACTATTATAACACAGTAACTGTGGTGTGTAAACTATTCTTAAGTAGAAAGACTAAATGATAAAGCAATAAAAAATAACTAGAACAACTTTTTAAGACATAAATACTACAATATAATATAAACAGAAACAACAGAAGGTTCTAAAGTGGGGGGATGAAGTTAAGGTGTAGAGTTTTTATTAGTTTTCTTTTTGCTTGTTTGTTTATGCAAGCAATGTTAAATTGTTACCAGCTTAAAGTAAAGAGCTATAAGATAGTACTTACAAGCCTCATGGTAATCTCAAATCAAAAACCATACAATGGATACATAAAAAATAAAAAGCAGGAAACTAAATTACATTACTGGAGAAAATCACCTTCACTAAAAGAAAGAAAGGAAGGAAGAAGAGAAGGAGAAGACCACAAAACAACCAGGAAACAAATAAGAAAATGGCAGGAGTAAGTCATTACTTATCAATAATAACATAGAATGGAAATGGACTAACCCCCCCAATCAAAAGACATAGAAAAACAAGTCTCAATGATCTAATTGCCTACAAGAAACACACTTCACCTATAAGGATACGCATAGGCTGAAAACAAAGGAATGAGAAAAGATATTCCATGCCAATGGAAACCAAAAACGAGCAGGGATAGCTGTACTTATATCAGAGGAAACAGATTTCAAAATGAGAACCATAAGAAGAGACAAAAAGGTCACTATATAAAGGGGTCAGTTCAGTAAGAGGATATAATATTTGTAAACATTAAATTAAAAAAATAAAAAAAATAAAATAAAATAGACTTCAGTAGCATTGGTCTTGGAAAGCTTCAACTGGGAAGAATAATTTAATATAGCCATTTATGTACAGTCTATTTGGACCTATGTCTATGTACAATATAATTGTTGGAATCATTAAAATACTACCTCTGGATTAATGGGAATAATCCACAGGCTTCTTTCATAAGTAAAACTTGTATTTTGTTGTGTTTTGAACTTCATCTTGAATGCTACGTAAGATATAGGTGCTCTGTGCTTTATTTTTCTCATTGGAAATATATTAATTGTGGTATTGAAATTGTTTGGTTATGGAATTGTTTTTTAGCCCTCTGTAATTCATAAAATCTGTGCTCTTTGAGAAAACCAACTTGTGTGGTAATATGACAAAAACTCAGTAAGGAAGGTAATTTTTAAAAATTAGAAATAATTATGAAAAAGGAAATAAAGTTTGATAAATGTAAAAGAAAAAAATAATAATTGTAAACATATATGCACCCAATACTGGAGTATCCAGATTCATATAGCAAATATTGGTAGAGCTAAAAAGAGAGATAGACTCCATACAACAATGTCTGAAGATTTCAACACCCCACTTTCAGCATTGGACAGATCTTCCAGACAAAAAAATCAACAAAGAAATGTTGGATTGAATCTATAGTATACAACAAATGGACCTGGTAGACACAGAACATTTCATTCAGTGGCTGCAAGGTACACATTCTTTTCCTCAGCACTTGGATCATTCTCAAGGATGGACCATACGTTAAGTCAAAAAACAAGTTTTAAAACATTAAAAAATAACTGAAATAATATCAAGCATCTTCTGTTACCACAATGGAGTAAAGCTAAAAATCAACAAGAGGATTTTTGGAAACTATAAATAAACACATTGAAAATAAACAATATGCTCCTGAATGATCAGTGAGTCAATGAAACAGTTATGGAGAAAACTGATAAATTTCTTTAAATGAGATAATGGAAACACAACATACCCAAATATTTGGAATACAGCAAAAACAGTAATAAGAGGGAAGTTTATAGCTATAAGTGCCTACATCAAAAAAGAAGAAAAGCTTTAAAAACAACCTAGTAATGCATCTTAAAGAACTGGAAAAGCAAGAGCAAACCAAATCCAAAATCAGTAGAAGAAAAGAAATAATAAAAATCAGAGCAGAAATGAATATGAAATTAAGAAAACAATTCAAAATTAAATGAAACAAAAAGTTGACATTTTGAAACCAAAACTGACAAATTATAGCCAGACTAACCAGGAAAAAAAGAGAGAAGACACAAATAAATAAAATCATAGATGAAAAAAGAGACATTACAACTGATACTGCGGAAATTTAAATCATCATTCATGGCTGTTATGAGCAACTATTTGTGAATAAAACTGGAAAATCTAGAAGAAATTGATTAATTCCTAGACACATACAACCTGCCAAAATTGAAACAAGAAGAAATCCAAAAGCTGAACAGATCGATAACAAGTAACGAGATGAAAGCCTTAATAAAAGATCTCCAATCAAATAAAAGCCCAGAACCTGATGGAGTGACTGCTGAATTCTACCAAACATTTAAAGAAGAACTAATACCAATCCTATCAAACTATTCCAAAAAGTAGAGGAGGAGGGTCTATGAGGCCAGTGTAACCCTAATCCCCAAACCAGAGAAAAGCAAATAAAACAAAAACTATAGGCCAATATCACTGATGAATATTGATAAAAAAATCCTCAACAAAATATGAGCAAACCAAATTCAACAACACATTAAAAAGAACATTCATTAAGACCAAGTGAGATTTACTTGAGGGATGTAAGGATAATGCAACATGTGCAAATTAATTAATGTGATACATCATATCAACAGAATGAGGGACAAAACCACGTGTTTATTTCAATCGATGCTAAAAAAGCATTTGATAAAGCTCAACATCACTTTATGATTAAAAAAACCAAAAGCCTCATTTGAGTATAGAAGTGATGTTGAACTTTATCAAATGCTTTTTTATTAAGTCTTACAATTCATGAGCACAGGCTGTCTTTCCATTTATTTGTGGCTTTTAAAATTTCTTTCATTCGTGTTTTTTAGTTTTCAGTGTACAAGCTTTTCATCTTCTCAGTTAAGTTTATTCCTATGTAGTTTATTCTTTCTGATGCTGTTGTAAATAGAACTGTTTTCTTAATTTCCTTTTTGGATAGTATGTTGTTAATATATAGAAATGTAATTAATTTTTGCAGGTGATCTTGTATCCTGCCACTTTATTGAATTAATTTATTAGTTTCAAATAATAAAGTGACAATTCTGTAAATCAACTCTTCCTCCCTCTTATTCCCACGGGTTTTTGTTATTTGTTGTTGTTGATGCTTATATTGCTGTTTGTTTAATGACTTTCGTGAACTAATTCTGTAAAGTTTGTGTTCTTTGTCATGTGTGGCCACTGAAATGTCTGCTCAGATAGCTTAATGGTCAGGTAATGACTGGCCAGAGATTTTCCTAAATTCACTGCACCAGTAAATCTCCTAGACTTGGCCGAGGGGCTCTGTTTGAGTGTCGGGAATATCTTTAACACTACAACAGGCACTTTACAACTCTAAATTCGCCTTCACTTTTTGATTGCACAGAATCTTGAGTTACAGCAGATGTGAAAGATTAGAGATTTATCAGGTCTTTCCCGGACACCCATGCAGCCCTGCACATGCACATAGCCTTTTAAATTCCCAGTAGGCTGGAGTGCAGTGGCATTATCTTGGCTCACTGCAGTCTCTGCCTCCTGGGCTCAAGTGATCCTCCCGCCTCGTTTCCGAGTAGCTGGGACCACAGGCACGTACCACCATGCCTGGCTAATTTTTTTATGTTTTCTAGAGATGAGGTTTTGCCATGTTGCCCAGGCTGGGCTCGAACTCCTGGGCTCAAGTGATCCACCCGCCTTGGTCTCCCAAAGTGCTAGGATTACAGGTATGAGGCACTGCACCTGGCCTTAAAGCTGTTTTTTTGTGTAGACATAAGATTTTAACTTATTTGTGTAAATACCAAGGAACACAACTGCTGGATCATATGGTAAGGATATGTTTAGATCTGGAAGAAACTGCCAAGCTGTCTTCCACAGTGGCTCTACCATTTTGCATTTCCACCAGCAATAAATGAGAATTTTGTTGTTCCACATCCTCACCAGCATGTTGTCAGTGTTCTGGATTTTTGTCATTCTAATATGTGTATAGTGGTATCTCATTGTTGTTTTATAGCTCCCTAATGACATATGGTGTTGAGCTTATTTGCATATGCTTATTTACCATCAGCGTGTCTTTTTTGGAGAGTTGTCTGTTCTTTTATCCAGTTTTTAAGCAAGTTTATTTTCTTATAGTTGAATTTTAAAGAGTTCATTGTATATTTAGGATAACAGTCCTTTATGAGATGTGTCTTTTGCAGGTATTTTCTTCCAGTCTGTGTCTTGTCTTTTTATTCTCTTGACAATTTCTTTCACCAAGCAGAACTTTTTAATTTCAATGAAGACCAGCTTATCAATTATGTTTTTCATGTATTATGCCTTTGGTGTTTATACATAAGTATTTGTTTTAATACTTGTTTTCAATTCTTTTTGTTATCTACCTAGGAATGGAATTGCTTGGTCATGTGATAACTCAATGTTTAACTTTTTTGTACAGCTGCCAAACTTTTTCAAAGTGGTTACAGCATTTTACATTCCCACGAGCAATGTATGAGGGTTGCAATTTGTCCTTATCCTCACCAATACTAGTTAATGTTCCTCCTTTTTATTATAGCCATCCTAGTAATGTAAAGTGATAATCTCTTTGTGATTTTTATTTGTCTTTCCATGATGTCTTAATGATACTGAGTGTCTTTTTATATGGCTGTAGCCATTTGGATGTCTTTTTGTATCTTTTTTGATGAAATGTCTATTCAAATTCTTTGCCTATTTTTAAATTGGGCAATATGTTTTTATTGTTAAGGTATGTGCTTTATATATTCTATGCACCAATTTCTTAATATATATATATATAAATATATAATTTGCAAATATTTTCTCCCATTTTGTGTATTACCTTTCACTTTTGTGAAGTCCAAGCAATTTATTTCACTTTGGTCCTTTTTGCTTTTGGTGTCATATCTAAGAAAACATTTCCTAGTTCAAAGTCATGAAGTTTCTTGCACAAGTTTTCTTCTAAGAGTTTTGGCTTTTGCATTTAGGTCTTTGATCCCTTTTGAATTAAGTTTTACAGGCAGTGAGGTATATCTTCATTTTTAAATATGGATCTCCAATTCCTTCAGCACCGTTTGTTGGAAAGACTATTTTCTCCTATTGACTTGTCTTGGCATCCTTGTTGAAAACCAATTGATCATAAATATGTTAAGTTAATTTCTAGACTCTCAATTTTTATTCCATTGATCTGTATGCTTGTTATTATGCCTGTAGCACATTGTCTGGATTTTATTTTATTTTATTTTTTGAGACAGAGTCTCACTCTGTCACCCAGGCTGGAGTGCAATGGCACGATCTCGACTCACTGCAACCTCCGCCTCCCAGGTTCAAGCGATTCTCCTGCCTCAGCCTCCTGAGTAGCTGGGATTACAGGTGCGTGCCACCGCGCCCAGCTTATTTTTGTATTTTTGGTAGAGACGGGGTTTCAACATTTTGGCCAGGCTGGTCTCGGACTCCTGACCTTGTGATCCACCCGCTTCAGCCTCCCAAAGTGCTGGGATTACAGGCGTGAGCCACCACGCCCGGCTGTCTTGATTGCTGTATCTGTTTAGTAAGTTTTAAAATTAGGAAGTGTGAATCCTCCAACTTTGGTCTTTTTTTTCAAGGTTGTCTTGGTTATTCTGTGTTCCTTGTATTTTCACAGGAATTTTAGAATCAGCTTTGGCAATTCCAGCTGGGGTTTTGGATATGTATTTCAATGAATTTGTAGATTAGTTTGGGGAGTATATTTCTATTTCTAGATTTATCAATTTTAGACTTTTTCCTTAATAAATAAGAGCTTGTACATCCCACCCCTCCCATCCCCCCAGAAACACTGTATCTTAATTTTGCATGAAGTCAATAACGTGTATTTACATTATTATAAGTATGCAAATACTGTTTACTGTTAAGCTATGCAGTGCACTGTGACTAATCCTCCTTTCTTATAGGACTTTTCATTTTCTCTATCACTTATAATTGCCTCATTTTTTTTTTCATTTACTTAGTTTTCTCTGTACTTACTCTTTTTTTTTT
>NW_016108270.1:67350-73260 GCF_001604975.1 Cebus imitator
TTTTTTTGTTTTTTTTTTTTCCCCTCTGAGGTCTTTAATTTCACCAGACAAAAATCGTCTAGACTCTTACTTCAGCCATTTAAACCAGGCTTTGGCATTCTGGAAGCAGGCAAATGGGAGGAGGCTGTGATCATATTGTTCCAGATGCTGGGTTTGATTTTATCCTTTTGTTTGCAGCTCTATGTTTCACTCCAGTCTATACTGTGTTTGATGTCCCCATGTCCAAAACCTCTCAGCTTCACTTTCTTCTGAGAATAAATCTCAGGAATGTTGTGGAGTCGGGGAATAGTGGTTATTAATTTGCACGTTGGGAGGGGACAGGATTTGGGTGCCCAATTGCTATGTATACAGATTTTCAATTTTCTTTGTTTTCAGGCCCACACTGCATTTCCACTTTCCAAAGTGCTTTGTGCCACCAGCTCCTAAATCTTCCTCAGTTCTGTGGGGACAAAATACTTGTTTCTTGGTGGCATTCAAATTTTTGCTTCCTTTCCTCTGCTCAGTTAATTATCCATCTGCTTTCCGTCTCTCTAGAACTTGTTGAAATCTCAACTTCCTTCTCACTCCCTTTACCCCCATGGGCTTTTAGGTTTTTGTTCCTTTACTATCATTTAGTAGAGTTTGGGGCTCTGTCAAAGTTGCCTGTGGATTGATATTTAGCCATATTAAAACGCATAAATGTAATGTAACTATGACATGAATGACACAAACTGTGCTCTGGCACCTATCTGGATTGTGGTTGCATCAATGGAAATCATTTTCAAAGGAGTTTAGTTGCCTTAGCTGATGTGATGGACTCAAGGCTCTTTTTGGAGATTTTCTGTGTCTGTTGATTATAATCATTTATTTTAATGTTAAAATTGTTGACTACCTGATTGTTGGAAGATAGCTCTGGACTAAAATTGTTGACACAATAAAAAGCAATAGTTTAATCTTATTTTTAAAAAGTAATACATGCACATGGTAACAAAAATGGCACAAATAGCACAAAAGATAATTCATTGAAAATTAAGTTTCCTTCACTCTCCAGTCCCCCAGCTACCCAGTTCCTTACCTTAGAGGCAATTACTATTGCCAGTTTCTTGCATTCATTCAGATATATTATAAGCATATTAAGGCATGTATACCTTTCACTGTCACAGAAATGGCAGCATTCTGTGTGTACTGACATGCATCTTGCTTTTTTCATTTTAGTATATCTTGGCGATCTTCCATTTCAATGCACAGAGAATCTTACTTTTTTTCTTCTGGTGGTTTTATAGTATTCTGTTGTATCAATATACTGCAATTTATTTAACCAGTTTTTTACCAATGGACACTTAGGTTGTTTCCAACATTTTCTACTGCAAATATTGCTGTGGTGAATTTCTTCGCCTTTTGTCCATGTTTGAGTGTATTTGTGACATAAATTCCTATAAGTACAATTGTTCAAACAACATGTAGCTTTTATTTTATTTTTTTGAGATGGAGTCTCTCTCTGTCACCCAGGCAGGAGTGTAGTGGCCCCATTTCAGCTCACTGCAACCTCTGCCTCTCTCGGATTCAAGGGATTCTCCTGCCTCAGCCTCCTGAGTAGCTGGGATTACAGGCACCTGCAACCATGCCCTGCTAATTTTTGTACTTTTAGCAGAGACCAGGTCTCACCATGTTGGCCAGGTAGGTCTCGAACTCTTGACCTCAAGTGATCCGCCCACATTGGCCTCCCAAAGTGCTGGGATTACAGGTGTGAGCCACTGCACCTGTCCAATATATAGCTTTAAAATTTGTCTTTGTCTATTTGAAATGTCCCAGAGGCATTTGTGAAAGTATCCTTGCTTTATGACAATAAGATGTTTGTAGGCACATTTTGCTTTCTTTTGTCTACTGCTCAAGGAATCCTGATTCCGTTTGGCAGAAAAATGTATCAGGTCTGGGGGATTAGGGGATTTTAGATTTTTCCACATGACTACTGTCGGTAGGGAAAGGCAATCTGAATAATCTAAGTAACAAAGTGAAAGCTTTTTTAAGAGTGCGAGTTCATGTTGATGTTTCCAGTTTAACTTCAAGTCCTTTCTTGCTTACTACTATTATGAGAAACTTGAATAAATAATTTGTTCTCTTTTTGTTTGTGCTACCATGTTTTTTTTTTTTTTTGAGACAGAGTCTCACTCTGTCACCCGGGCTGGAGTGCAGTGGTGTGATCTCAGCTCACTGCAACCTCCACCTCCCGGGTTCAAGCAATTCTCCTGCCTCAGCCTCCTTAGTAGCTGGGATTACAGGTGCACACCACCAAACCTGGCTAATTTTTGTATTTTTAGTAGTGATGGGGTTTCACTATGTTGTTCAGGCTGGTCTCAAACTCCTGACCTTGTGATCTGCCCACATCAGCCTCCCAAAGTGCTGGGATTACAGGTGTGAGCCACCGCTCCTGGCCGTGTGCTACCATCTTTAATGCTCTTTTATTTATATTATTCTACTAACTCAAATAATATTATGCTGCATATTATCATATCAAACCATGTGTTTATATTATAATACTGTTCTGAGCTTGAGAAATGCCTATTTCTTTTTTGCTCCCTGACCAAATAGGTTTCAAAGCATACCAGTTTAGATGACCCTTTATGACCACACCATCTGAACACAGAACTAGCTGTCTGGAAAGAAATTTTGACCTCTTGCCCATGGAGCCTCAGGGAATTCCGAAGGCATAGGGCACCCAGCATCAAAATAGAGTCCCTATGCACTTAATGGAAGTTAATGAAAAGGACAGCTAAGTAAACACTGGCTTGTGAGGTTTTAACTAAAACCTTCCTCCAGCTCTTCTCTCCCATGTGCCAAAACAGTCTTGGCTTTTTCCCTCTGAGCCTCACAACTTCACCTTATTTTTTCATATTTTTCATCACTGAGGCTCCTGCTCATTTACTTGTTATAGGCAGTTTGAGGACCGAGCTCCAATTTTTCATAGGATCTTGACTTCTTTGTTGGCTTGAATGGCTTCAAGGTTTTCCTATTTTAGAGCCATCTAAGACAGTAAAAAAAAATTCCAGAAAATACATTATCAAGAACTGTGAACCCGCTGCCATGGCCACTCCAGGTTCCAGAGCAAGAGCACCCAGTGGACCAGGAGGAGGCGAATCACAGTGGGCAGGTGCTGCCAGAAGCTGGCTATGAGTTTGACATATGCTTCTCATCAGTGAAGAAGAGAGCAGTCTGGACTCTCTGGACACTGTGCATGCTACTGGCCCAATGTGGTGGCCTGTAGTGAGGACTTGGCACCTCAATGAATGGCAGTATGGGGGTCTGACCAGCCTCCATAAAACAGAAACTGCTGCCAAGAATGGTGAGGCCCAGGTAAAGATCTGGATATGCTCTTATGATGTCTCACCACCTCCGATGGAACCCTATCACCCCTTCTGTAGCAGCATTAGTAAGGATTGCAGGTATACAGACCTCACTGAAGACCAGCTACCCTCTTGTGTGAGTCTGAAGGATACTATTGCCAGAGCTCTGGCCTTTTGGAATGAAGATATAGTTCCCCAGGTAAAGAAGAGGAATTGGGTGCTGATTGAAGCCCATGACAACAGCCTTACAGGCATTGTCAAGCATCTGGAGGGTCTCTCTGAAGTGGCTGTCATGGAGCTGAACCTGCTTACTGGTGTTTCCATTGCCTATGAATTGGCTGAGAACGTGAACCCCATCAAGTCCATGCAGCTCTTAGCGTATGAAGAGACTATGTGTAGAGCCATGGAAGCTGTGGCTGCTCAGGGCAAGGCCAAGAGGTAAAGAACAGCGGGCAGACTACTGTCCCCAGAAACATCCTCCCTGCCCATGTCATCCTCTGCCCCTCCCTCCTGCACCTGTCACATTGACCACATCTGTAGGCACCTGGAGGTGTAGATGCAGATGGGGACCAGTGGATCCCATTTTTATTTCAGCCATTTGTCTCCTGCACTCACTCTCTTCATACAATCCAGTCAGCATAGCACCTCTGGGGCATGGAGCTCAGTCCAAGCCCAGGGAAAGCTCCCCTTTTCCAAGAGAGTTGAGACATAGTGACTCGGGTTTTTACCAGGGTTTTGTGTGCTAAGGACCTGCTTTAGTAGGGGATAGGGAGGCACCATGCTAAGGCATGGCCAATGAGGAGAAGCAAGAGAGCCTGTTTGCCCCAGGAGGCAAGCTTGTGTTCTTCTATAGCTGGGTTACTTCCTGGGGGACTCTAGTCATTCCAGTGGAAGATGAATGTAACCTGCATGGTGATGTAAAATAAAACAAAAAGGCCCCCAAACCAAACAAAAAAACCTGTTTCCTCCCTGACCCCAGAGGAGCTGGCTCCACTTGAAGATTGGGATCAGTCCTGAATTAAGTTTCTGTTGCATTTACTTTTACAAAAAAATGTATAGAAATAATATGAAACAAAAACCCTTCTGGCATTTCTAGTGGTGGTTGTAATAGTCCCATATGTGGTCATCAGAAAATAAGCCATTCCTCACACCAATATCAGATAATCTCGATAATCTCCTTGACTTGTAATGGATAGGAGTGCATCCTGCTGTGTATTTTAGAATTCATCCCTGATATGGTTTGAATTTGTGTCCCTGTCCAAATCTCATGTGGTATTGTAAATCCCAATGTTGGAGGAGGGGCCTGGTGGGAGGTAATTAAATCATGGGAGCAGATTTCCCCCTTGCTGTTCTCGTGATAGTGAGTGAGTTCTCACAAGACCTGATTGTTTAAAAGTGTATGGCACCTTCCCCTTCGCCCTCTTCCTGATCCCTAATCTTATAGACCATATGCATGTAGTCAATTGCCTAGGGATTGTGGAGTAACAGGACAGAAGAAACCTGAGCCCCAGATCGACGTCACAGAGCCAACTTCCTAGGGATCAGTGCAGAGGCTATTGTATTGATACAAATGATTTTAGCTTGGATTAGCCCAGTGAAGGTAAAGAAGGATCTCTTCAGGTAGAACTATGAACCACTGCTCAAAGAAATCAGAGATGACACAAACAAATGGAAAAACTTTCCATGCTCATGGATAGGGAGAATCGATATTGTGAGGATGGCCATATTGCCCAAAGCAATTTACAGATTCAATGCTATTAAACTACCATTGACATTCTTCACAGAACTAGAAAAAACTATTTTAAAATTCATACAGAACCAAAAAAGATTCTGAATAGCCAAGGCAACCTTAAACAAACAAACAAACAAACAAAGAAAGCTGGAGACATCACAATACCCAACTTCAAAGTAGACTACAGGATTACAGTAACCAAAACAGCATGGCACTAGTACAATAACAGACATATAGACAAATGGAACAGGATAGAGAACCCAGAAATAAGACAGCACACCTACAACTATCATATCTTTGACAAACGTGACAAAAACAAGCAATGGGGAAAGGATTCCCTATTTAATAAATGGTGCTGGGATGACCGGCTAGCCACATGCAGAAAACTGAAACTGAATCCCTTCCTTACACCTTATACAATAGTTAACTCAAAATGGATTAAAGACTTAAATGTAAAACCCAAAACTATACAAACCCTAGAAGAAAACCTAGGTAATACCATTCAGGACATAGGCATAGGCAAAGATTTTATGTTGAAAACACCAAAAGCAATTGCAACAAAAGCCAAAGTTGATGATTGGGATCTAATGAAACTAAAGAGTTTCTGCACAGCCAAAGAAACTATCAAGAGAGTAAATAGGCGGCCAAGCGCACTGGCTCACGCCTGTAATCCCAGCACTTTGGGAGGCTGAGGTGGGTGGATCACGAGGTCAAGAAATCGAGACCATCCTGGTCAATATGGTGAAACCTGGTCTCTACTAAAAATACAAAAAATTAGCTGGGCATGGTGTTGCGTGCCTGTAGTCCCAGCTACTCAGGAGGCTGAGGCAGGAGAATTGCCTGAACCCAGGAGGTGGA
>NW_016108270.1:73395-76371 GCF_001604975.1 Cebus imitator
TATGCATCTGTTAAAGGTCTAATATCCAGGATCTATAAAGAACTTAAATATACAAGGAAAAACAACCCCGTTACAAAGTGGGCAAAGAACATGAAAAGACATTTCTCAAAAGAAGACATACATGTGGCTAACAATCATATTAAAAAAGCTCAACATCACTGATCATTAGAGAAATGCAAATCAAAATCACAGGGAGATACCATCTCACACCAGTCAGAATGGCTATTAAACAGTTGAAAAATAACGTATTGGTGAGGTTGTAGAGAAAACAGAATGCTTTTACACTGTTGGGAGTATAAATTAGTTTATTGTGGAAGACAGTGTGGTGATTTCTCAATGACCTAGAGGCAGAAATACTATTTGGCCCAGAAATCCCATTACTGTGCATATGCCCAAAGAATTATAAATCATTTTATTATAAACAAACATGCAGATATAAAAGTAAAAAAATAAATACAATAAAGACACATGCACAGGTATATTCATTGTAGTATTATTCACAATAGCAAAGACATGGAATCAACCTAAATGTCCATCAATGATAGACTGGATAAAGAAAATACAGTACATATACACCATGGAATACTATGTAGCCATAAAAAAGAGCAAGATCATGTTATTTGCAGGGACATAGATGGAGCTGGAGGTCATTATCCTTAGCAAACTAATGCAGGAACAGAAAACCAAATATTGCAGGTTCTCGCTTATAAGTGGGAGCTAAATGATGAGAACACATGGACACATAGAAGGGAGCAATGCACACTGGGGCCTACCAGAGGGCAGAGAGTGGGAGGAGGGAGAGGATCCAGAAAAATAACTAGTGGATACTAGGCCTAATACCTAGGTGATGAAATAATCTGTACAACAAACCCCCATGACACAGGTTTGCCTGTGTAACAAACCTGCACATCGTGTGCATGTACCCCTGAACTTAAAAAAATGTTTTTTAAACATGGGTTCTTTTTTTTTAACATGGGTTCTTGAGTCAGGGCCCAGACTGAATCTTGGTCCCACAGATTACTACAAGCATAATCTAGAGGTGAGTTGTTAACCCTCTCTGTGTCTGAGTTTTATCTACAAATGCAGCTAATACTACTTTATGTGATTTCCCTGAGGATGAAACAAGTTAGTATATGTAAAGTGCTTAGAATAGTACCAGCGACAGAAGAAATTTTCAATAATTAAAAGTGGAGTTAAAAGAGCTTAGTGGAGTCATCAAGTAGGCTGTTGGTTATACAGGAATTCAGAGTGCACACCAGGTCTGGAGATATAATGTATAAGTGGGCAGGAAATAGTTAACGTAGCAGGTCTGAGGCTAGCCTTTGAAAGGCCATATTGCAAGGTTGGCCGTTGGCCAAAATCTGAAAACTTGGATTTCTGGAGTTTTTTCACCATGGCTAGGACCGATAAGAGCTGCTCACTGTGCCTAAATTGTTTATATAAACAATGTGGTTTTGTGCTGAATACTTGTTTTCCTCATGGGAGTCTGGAATTTTGGTACATGCTAGGCAGAGGGTATCTACATGACCTATCCTTAATAAAAACCCTGGTCACTGAGTCTCTAAGAAGCGTCCTTGGCAGACAAGATTTCACATGTATTGTCACATTTTTTTTGCTGGAGGAAATAAGCATGTCCTGTATGGCACCACTGGGAGAGGAATCTTAGAAGCTTGTACCTGATTTCCTCCAGAGAGCGCTCTGTACACCTTTTCCCTGTGCTGATTTTGTTGGTATCCGTTCACTGTGCAAGTGTGACTATATGCTGAGCCCTGTGATTCCTCCTAGTGAGTCGAACTTAAGATTTTAAATTTTGCCTTCAGATCTTGTTATAATATGTATGTCTAGAAAATGTTAGCAATAAATTTTAATGGAGCCTTTGATTAATATTTAGTGCCATTACAAGCTTAATTAAACTCCTTAGCGCCATTTTACAAATGAAGAAATTGAGGGTCAGAGAGGTTAGGTTCCTTGCTCAAGGTCCTAAGTCCCTGGGTCTTCCTGATTCCTCATCCCCACACTCTTTCCATTAAACCACACTCTTTCATAAAAATGTTGTGTATTTTATTTCACAGCCTCCACCTTCTTTTCTTGTGGCTCTACTTGCCCCTGTATTCTTAAAATCTGCAAAATACTGTTTAGACTGTCATTAGGAGACATATTCCCAGGAAAGATTACTTGAAGTCTCTTGATATTTTTCTCCCCACAGAGGAACTCCGCAGGTGAAACTCTGCCCAGCTGAGAGAGGCACATGGCTTGGAGGCAGGCCTTTCACTTCCTCTTTCCTAGTAAATATCAGTTTCTGGGGAGCTACTATCTCTTAGAAACAGATCCCACTTAAAGGGCAAGGACAGTAGGGGTAGCCCCATCTTAAAAACCCTTCAGTCTGTGAAAGATCCCATCTTCCTTGAAGCTGTCATTTTCCAGGCGGCCTGTCCTTATAGAATCATAAACGGCCAGAAAAAAGGAGCCTTTTTCTGTTGGTGTCAGTACAGATCTTCTGAGATCTGATCCAGTGCCCTGACCTAGTACTTCACAAGGATGTTCTGCCTTACTGGGTGCTGGACTGTCCTGCTGTGAACCATGCTGGGACAGGGTGGCTGTGTAAACAGAAATGACATTGACATCTCAGCATCTGTAAAACAAGTGAAGTGTTGCTATGATAAGTGGGAAGAGACTGGCTTTGGAGTCAGACAGACCTGAGTGTATGTTCCAAGCTCTCCCCTCTACTAGATCAATAACCAAAACACCATCAGTGGTGTCTACATCTGTACAAGGGCAAGACCTACCTCTCAGGATCTTTGTGGAATGACACATGTAAAGAGTCCAGCACCAATTAGAAATTTGATCAAGGCTATGATTAAAATCGTCTGTCCACGTGTTCCCCTCTCAACATTATGAGCTAGCTGTTCAAGGACAGGGACTCCCTGCATCATCTGTGTCATCCATACATCCTGAATAACACCCAGAACACAACAG
>NW_016108270.1:76594-77986 GCF_001604975.1 Cebus imitator
GGGCTGGAGTGCAGTGGTGTGACCTTGGCTCGCTGTAACCTTCACCTCCCTTGTTCAAGCGATTCTCCTGCCTCAGCCTCCCGAGTAGCTGGGACTACAGGCACGCGCCACCACGCCCGGCAATTTTTTTTGTATGTTTAGTAGAGACGGGGTTTCACCATGTTAGGCAGGACAGTCTGGATCTCCTGATCCTCGTGATCTGCCTGCCTTAGCCCCACAAAGTGCTGGGATTACAGGTGTGAGCTACTGCACCTGGCCTCTTTGTAAAATGTTTGTGGGCACACAGTAGGTGTATATATATTTATGGGTTACATGATACATTTTGATGGAGTCATGCAATGCATAATAATCGCTTCAGGGTAAACAGAGTATCCATCTATTCAAGCATTTAGCCTTTGTGTTACAAACAATTCAATTATATTCTTTTAGTTATTTTTAAATTTACACTTAAATTATTTTTGATTATTTTGATTCTATTTTTTCTACCCATTAACCGTCCCCAGTTTTTCACCATCCCTCAACTACCCTTCCCAGCCTCTAGTAACCATCCTTCTATGCTCTATCTATCTCCATGAGTTCAATTACTTTAATTTTTAGCTCCTCG
Source organism: Cebus imitator (assembly GCF_001604975.1). NCBI lineage: Eukaryota > Metazoa > Chordata > Mammalia > Primates > Cebidae > Cebus > Cebus imitator. Next base: position 77,199 of record NW_016108270.1, read on the forward strand.
AAATACGTAAGAACATGTGAAGTCGGGCCTGTCTCTTCATCTGAAAAGTGAGGGGGTTCAACTTACGGGTTCGTGGTAACTCTGACATCTGTGTTTCTATGGAAACTGATGATGTGGCTATGTTGATATCAACCTCCTTGACACAAAAGTTAAATTTGCTGCATTGTGACCATTGTCATGATGGTTTTTATAGTGCGTCTTTGAGCTGCATATGACTAAGGCTGGGTCAGGTATGGTTAGTTACTCTCCACCAGACTGGATGACACAGAAACAAGTTTCACACACGATAGCCTTGGTACCATAGTAATATGATTATCCATAATAAACAGCATTCACTCATTTATGAAAACACAGCTGGCACAAAAATGCTTATACTCTTTGCAAAATATTATGTAATATTTGCTGAATCCTATCACAATGGGTCCTTTACCTTAGATAATTTGAAAAACATTGGTTTATAAGAGCTCAGCACTACAGGTAGTAAGAAGTGTCTCTTCCTGTCAAGCCATGAACTTTAGCAGATTAGTCGAGATAAAAATTCACACATTTATGTGTAGTTGAGGTGAAACCTGATGGAGATAAATTTCTTAGTTTTGGATACTACTGTGGCTCATACCACATCATCAATCCATGGAGATTTCTGAAAAATCTCCAATAGTAGTTTGTAAAAATCCCCAGGACCAGGCAATCGCTTGAACCAGGGAGGTGGAGGTTGCAGCGAGCCAAGGTCACATCATTGCACTCCAGCCCAGCAACAGAGAGAAACTCTGCCTCAAAAAAAAAAAAAA
>NW_016108270.1:78871-109293 GCF_001604975.1 Cebus imitator
CTGTGTCCATGTGTTCTCATTGTTCAACACCTACCTATGAGTGAGAACATGCAGTGTTTGATTTTCTGTTCTTGTGTCAGTTTGCTGAGAATGATGGTTTCCAGTTTCATCCATGTCCCTACAAAGGACACGAACTCGTCGCTTTTGATGGCTGCATAATATTCCATGGTGTATTTGTGCCACATTTTCCCTGTCCAGTCTATCATCGATGGGCATTTGGGTTGGTTCTAGGTCTTTGCTATTGTAAACTGTGCTGCAATGAACATTCATGTGCATGTGTCCTTATAGTAGAATGATTTGTAATCCTTTGGATATATACCTGGTAATGGGATTGCTGGGTCAAATGGAAGTTCTATTTCTAGGTCCTTGAGGAATCACCCCACTGTCTAGAAGTGGAAGTCTTTCTAGTCTATACAGACAGTTGTCTATTCATTGTTGGCTATGCCAGTTACCTTCTCTGTTATCTTCTCAGTTATCCTCTCTCACTAGTTCTTCTTGACACAAGCTCTTTCTCTTCTCCAGTTCCAAATCTATGTATCCAACTGCAACTGCCTGCTACACATCTCTACTTTAGTGTCCCACAGATGTCTTTAATTTGGTAGGAGTATAACAACTCGTCTTCACTCAGACCTTGCTTCTCTTTGACTCTGTTCCTTATGCCCTCTTGCCAGTGCATAGAGCCAACGTCCCTCTCGGTCCTCCCCAGACCAGTGTCTTCTCAGCCTTGATCATACTAGAGTTTACTCATCACTTCATGCAGGCCTTTCCACACATCTGTGCTCCAACCTGGGTAATTCCTTTCAATTCAAGTAGACTCCTCACTGCCTTAAAGTTGAGACTACTACATTAGTAACAGTAGGCTTATTGTAATCCTAATTCACTTTCATAATTCCATGATAGTCTTAGAAAGGATTCCTTAGAGCTACATTTATACCGATATTTGTCAAATGTGTATGTATTGTAAAATGGCTTCTACACTGATCACATCTAACCCTTTAAGCAATGTATTACTTCAATAATACTATCTGTTCTTTCAATTTGCAATTCTATTGTTATAGAGATATTGACAAGTATGAACACAAAATAAGTAGGCTTCACTAAATGGGTTATTGCAACAGTCAACAAGAATTTGGGGGAGGGCTCTTCTTCAAAATTAAAGTATGGTTTAAGGGCCTCAAATAAACTGAAGATTTTCTCAACTGTATTTGTAAAAGAGAGCCAACAGATTTTTGAATGCATGAGAGTTGAAGAATACTGGATGTCAATAACTTTTTTTAAATTAAAAAAAATCATGGCCAGGTGCAGTGGTTCATGCCTGTAATCCCAACATTTTGGGAGGCCAAGGCAGGTGGATCACTTGAGCCCAGGAGTTTGAGACCAGCCTGGACAACATAACGAAACCCCATCTCTACAAAAATTACAAAAATTAGCGTGGTGGCACATACCCATAGTCCCAGCTCCTCAGGAGGCTGAGATGGGAGGATCACTTGAGCCTGGGATGTCGAGGCTGCAGTGAGCCAAGATCACACCACTGCTCTCCAGCATGTGCTATAGAACGAGACCCTGTCTAAAATAAAAATAAAATAAAATAAAATATTTAAAAATCTTTTATTTGCTAAATTTGAACAGTGGAAATGCCAAAGTAAGAGAAAAATTTAATGACAATTACTTCAATGCTAACAGAAAGGACATCAGATGCTAGTTGAGTGTCATTATGCGAAATATGGGCAGGTCATCTTCCCTAGAATCATGCAGGCTTTTTTCCAACCTTGAATAAATATTGTCTGCACCTTTACGCAAACATCCGCTAAGTTTGTATCATTTCCACCAAAAGTGGTACATTTTTCTCATTAACTCCTAACTCAATACGAGAGTCTCTGCAAAAATTTGCTCTTGTTTCTGAAGATTGATCTGGAAGGAATTATACTCACAAGACTTTATCGAAGAAAAATATTGCACAAGCAAAGGGAAAGGTTTTTCTTCTATATTGAGAATAGGTGCATCAGTGGCTTTGGTGTAAAAATAATGAGATGTTTATGTCTTGATAGTCTCTGTAATATTAAATGGAGTGATTACATTTTAGATTATTACAGTAGATTTCATCTTGGCACTTGAAAATTTGCTTTCAATTTTGGAACCAGAAAACACTTCTGGTAGCAGTATGTTCAAACTGTCATTTGAGATGCAAGATTGATTATAATAAACAGAGTAGAAGACCATTACAGCTTCTGCTTTATTTTTTTAACTTGATTTTTTCTTAACAAATGTCTGCTATTTTATTATTTTCTTTGGTACCAGTTCATGAAATAATATATCTTGTGCTTAGCTGTTATCTGCTGTTTTAAATCTGATTTTCTACCATTTTTGATATTGAATGAACAATTATATACTAAACCAAGATCTTCAAAAGGAATTTTCCCTCATTTAACAAATGTACACTATTAAATATATGGAATTTAAGCTTGTGTTTTGGCATTCTGAGATTCAAATATACACAAATTTAAAAAATAGATAAAACAACCACTATAAGAATTGAAAAGTATGTCTGTCACTAGGAAGTTGTAACTTATAACCAACTGTAAATAGAGGTTGGGCTGTTGAATTGGATGTGAACTTGTGAACTAACAATAAATTGAACTTGATATCTGATGCAAAAAAGATTAACTTCCTGTATGCCTATAACAGAGATTTGTATTTTTAAGTCATAGTCTTCCAGAACAAAGCCAGACCTTTGGGAAGGTTATGGGAAGCCTGGAGTTCCTGGATTGACCAGCATTGATAAGCAGGAGTGTGGAAGGCCCGACAGACTTTCAGTGCATTGCTGTGCTCACCAGACTAAAGCTGCTGTTGAGAAATGACTTTTAGAACATGGCAGCTGGATCGAGTGCTCAATGATTAGCTGATGTCTGGAAGTGTGGGGCTGCCTCTGATTGGCTGACTTTGGGGGGTTATCACTGATTGGCTGAGTTTTAGGACTGGGGATTTCTGATAGACTTTCAGAAGTTTGGGGCTGTCATTGATTTGCTCCTAGAACTGTAATTATTGAAGTGAGGCTATCACTTGCTGATTGGCTGATTATCAGTGTATACACACACACACACATACACACACCCCAAGTTATCACTAATTACTACTGTTCACAGCTTGAGACTTTGGCCACAGGACAGTCTTTTCTTTTCTTATGAAAAATAATTACTTTTAGGCTAGGTGTGGTGGCTCATGCCTGTAATCCCAGAACTTTGGGAGGCTGAGGTGGGAGGATCACTTCAGGCCAGGAGTTCAAGACCAGCCTGGTCAACATGGTGAAACCTCGTCTCTACTAAAAATACAAAATTAGCAGGCGGGGTGGTGCAGGCCTGTAATCCCAGATACTCGGGAAGGTGAGGCATGAGAATACCTGGAATCTGGGAGGTGGAGGTTGCAGTGGGCCGAGATTGCACCACTGCACTCCAGCCTGGGTGGCGGAGCAAGACTCTGTCAAAAAAATTTAAAAAGTACTTTTAAATATTTCACTCCTTTTGGTCTTCCTTCAGCCAAACCTGCAGAAAGACCATATGGGACTGTCTGAACAATTTGTAGATTGTCTTTATTTGGGGAGGTAGGATTTTTTTTTTTTTTTTTTTTTTTTTACCTTGCAAAAAGTAGTGTTACTCTTTAAGCAATTTAAGAACCAATTACTGTGACTGAAAAGTAACTCCAACTACCAAATTTTTAGTAATTTATTTAAAAAAGCTGAATCTGGCACATTTAGGAAGTCTTGATAGTCAATACAGTATGCAGAATAAAATCATTGAATGCAGGACATATATTCAATGTCCTCTGTCTGCAGCCCTGCCAAGTTCTCCGTCTCTCTGGGTCCAGGAGGCTGCGGCCTGGCCTTATCTCAGTAAGGTCATCTGCTCACGCCTATGAGCTTTGCAGCTGCCACAGAAATTTCCTGTGCATCTTTCAAGACCCACTCCGTGGCTCTTCCTTTCCCAGGCCATGGCTATAAATTTTAAGACCTCCCTTAGAAGGTGTTTGGAAAGGAAGAGGTCAGGGCCCTGAGAATGTGGAAGTTTAAGGAGGAAACACAAGCAAAGAAGAATGCCAGCAAGGAGCCTGATAAGGAGCTGCCAAAGAAGGAAAAGAAAGGCAGGAGCAAATGATGTTCTGGCAAGCAGAGGAAGACGGGGTTTCAAGGGAGGAGCTGGTTAAATGGTCCTGTGTCCATGATCAGACATCGGGGTCATGATTCGCCCAAATTGTGGGCAGAATGTCCTGTGTGTGGTGTGTTTTCTAAGGGGAAGAGGGTTGGGGCTGCAGCTTCCTCAGGAGTAAGAATATGGCTAAGGCTGGTGGTTGAGACAACAAGAGCAAATGAGGTTACCCAGGGGAATTGTGCAGAGTGGGGAGAGGAGAGAAGAAAAAGAGGCTCTGGCATGACCCTGAGGAACTTCAGTGGTGGGCCTGGGCAGAGGTGAGGGGCAGAGAGAATGCTGGGAGAAGAAGGAGTAGAAAAGGGGAGGAGAGAAGGGAGAAAAAGGAAAAGTGTAGAATGAGAGGGTCCCTCAGGAAGAAAGAATTAATAAGATGAGATCAAGGAGCCCTTACTACCTGTCCTGGAGTAGATTGAGCAGAGGAATCAGGGTGAGGCTGCTTGCAGTGGGATGAAGATGTTATATGCCCAAGGCGCAGTAACTAACCAATTACACTAAGACGGCAAAAGTGCAGCAAAGAAAGAATGTAATCATCACGGAGCACCAAGCAAGGAGATGGGAGGAGAACCTCAAATCCATCTTCCCCAGGAGTTCTGGGCTGGAGCTATTTATTAAGGGGACTGTGGAGGATGAGGGGTTGTTGATTTGTCGGGGCATGGGGAATGAAATTGTCAGGATATGGAAACCGCATTTTTTGTTTTGTTTTGTTTTTAGAGACGGAGTCTTGCTCTGTTGCCAGGCTGGAGTGCAGTGGCGCCATCACGGCTCACTGCGACCTCTGCCTCCCGAGTTGAAGCAATTCTCCTGCCTCAGTTTCCCAGGTAGCTGGGACTACAGGCGCGCACCACCGCGCCCAGCGAAGTTTTGTATTTTTAGTACAGACAGGCTTCACCATGTTGGCCAGGACGGCCTCGATCTCTTGACCTCATGATCTGTCTGCCTTGGCCTCCTAAAGTGCTGGGATTACAGGCGTGAGCCACCACGCCCAGCCGGAAACTGCATTCTTTGTTGAGTCAGCTTTACATGATTCCTTCAGATCACCTGGAGTCAGTGGGGTCCTTCAGAGCAGCTGAAGTCATAGTTTCTTCAGTACTCAGAACCTGAAGGCATATCTCAAAGGGAAAACAACATTTCATAATGTTCAAATTGTTATCTGTAGAGCAGTTAAGAGGAACTGTAATCTTGTAACAGGGTCTACGTGATTCTAAGACAGTAGGCATAAACAACAATGTGGAAGCAGTTCAGAGAGTAAGTTGACTTGATTAAAGCTGAATGTGCAGCAAGCTTTGTTTGTTTTAATTTCTTTCCTCCCTTCTTCCCTGTTTTATGAAGTTTATAGGGGAGGTTTCAAGGACTGAAGCAGAGATGAGATGAGTCCAATTTCCAGAGTGTACCTCCCTCTTGTGAGAAACTTGGCTATGCTCTGGGTTGAGATTGGGTGAGGGTAATATGCTGGGAAGGTATGCATAGTCCTGGGAGAGGTGTTTTATTCGTCCAAACAGCATAGTGCAGGTTTGGAACCGATGGGGAAGGAGCCAGAAAGGTAGAGCCAAAGTTACAGAAAGACACAGAGAGAAATCAAAAGAGCAACAGAGATGTGGAGTGATATAAATATTTAGAAAGATGGAAAACAGTGACCCAGAGAATAAAGAGATAATAAAAGGACAGAAAATAAAGATACAGAGAATGAAGATAACGATAGAGACAAACAGGGAGAAGGCCCTGTCTGCATTGTTTGGCTGCTTCAGGGAAGGGGGAAGAGGGACTGGATGGAGGGTAAGAGGATGTCAAAAGAGCCTATGGAGGGATGTGCCCTGGAGTCTACGCTGGACAAAGGCAAAGCTGTAACATAGATATATTATTATTTTGTTTTTCTTCTTGTTACCTTTGTAATTATGAATTCTATGCCCTTATTTCTTAATTTTTCAACTAATTATGTTGTGATCTTTAGCATTCTGTCCTGCTTTCTCAGTTTTAACTGCTTTCTTTTTTCTTTCTTTCTTTCTTTTTTTTTCCTGACTGAGACAGAGTCTTGTTCTGTCACTCAGGCTGGAACGCATTGGCACGATTTCAGCTCACCGCAACTATGCCTCCCAGGTTCAAGCAATTCTCCTGCCTCAGCTTCCCGAGTAGCTGGGATTACAGGCATGTGCTATTACACGTGCTATTACAGGCCATACCCAGCTAATTTTTTTGTATTTTTAGTAGAGACGGGGTTTCATCATATTGGCCAGGCTGGTCTTGAACTCCTGACCTTGTGATCCACCTGCCTCGGCCTCCCAAAGTGCTGGGATTACAGGTGTGAGCCAGTGTGCCTGGCTGTTTAACTGTTTCTAACTTATTGATTTAAAAGCATAATTCATTTATGTTTGTTCCATTACTGGCAATCAATATCTCAATTCTATCTACATAAGATGAAGGTATTAGAGGTTTTTTTTTCACCTATCCCCTTCTGACAGTCATTCTTTTGGTGTTACATTTTCAATGCTGATAACATTTCTATTCTGTCCTGTAAGTATAACTAGGTCTACCAGGCCTTGTATATGGATTGATTCTAAAACTGAAAACCAGTACATATCATTTACATTATTTGACAAAGTGAATCATCAGAAACTGAGAACGTTATCAGGACATCTGACAGCCTATATGATGCTCTTGTGTACGTAAGAGAAAGGTGACCCATTCAGGCAGATGAATATGGGAAAAGCCTCTGTTTTGGATGGCTGCAGCCCTGTGTGGGCGGGACCTGACAAGTAGAGCATAGCCTGGATTTCAGTCCCCACCTGTACTTTTGACTCTGCAACTTTGTGCCCTGCACAAATTTTACAACCTTATAACAAAGCTGACCTGAGGCCACCCTGAACATTTCCCCCTCAGGTCAGCTGGTGCTCAGACACAGGTTGACTCTGAAACTGAACTCTTCTGTATTCAATCCAGAATGACCTACACTAACCTGGTCTAGGGCCTGAGATTGAGTACCTCAAAGCAAAGAATAAGGGTAATACCTGGAATTGCCAAAATTAGAAAACAGAAGGCAGAGTGAAATCCACTACTTAGACTTGGTGTCGTGGAGTCCTGTAATTTCTATTTCACTGTGGTGAAAAAATACAAATTGTATTTCATCTATGGTAGACTGGCATTCTCAATTTTAAGAGCAGATTCTGAAAACATTGTGAACATAGTACCAACCCCATTGTGGTTTTGTAAGGGTTAAGGAAGATATATAAAGCATGACTGACTGGTAATGAGGGCTCAGTAAATGTCAGCAAATTAACTTAGGGGGAGTTAGACAAGTATAGTGAGTGAGAAGTTTAGTGGAAAAGGAAAGGACAGGGGATGGGGCTGCCTGGCATGATATTTGGAAACCAGGAAGTCTTCAGTAAGTACTTACCAATGTCTGACTGGTTAGGACAGGAGCTTGCAAGGCAATGTGGAGTGGTCCCAAGAGCTCAGACCCTGGAGGCAAGGGACCAGAAACACTGACTGTGACTTTTTGGACAAATCACTTTTCCCTCCCTCTGGGTTCTTTATCTGGCACAGGCAGTATCAATCCTGCCAGCCAAAAATAGCTCCCTGGGCAGTAGCAAGAAGGAAATGTATGAGAGAACACTTTGGAAAACCAAATGCATTTTCTTTAACAGTACATCGATCACCTAGGAGTTACACTATTAGTGTAACGTCCCTTACTACCTGTCCTGGAGTAGATTGTGCAGAGGAATCAGTTTGTACTGGGGTACAAAAAAAGAGGTTGTGAAGGGTTCATAGGAACATTTATTTTAAGGGAATCAATTTCCAAATCCTCAGCTTCAATATTTACTCTTTTCTAAAACCGACCAGCCCAAATACCTGTTTCTCCCTCACCACCTCTGTTTTTACAATCCTTTCTCTTTACAAAAGAAAGGGAAGCCTCACACTACCCTAGAGCCCTAGTCACAGAGTGTCAAAAACCTCCAGGCATCCAACAGAGGGGAAATTCCAAATACTGGTTTTGATGTTGAGAAATTGAGTTATTGTGTTACTAGGAAATAAATCCTTTTGTGAACCAGATGCTTTCTAATTCTTTGCTTTCAACAAAATGGATAAGAAGAATGTAATGGAGTTGGCAGCTGGTAAGCCATTATGAATAATTTTGATGATGGATCAGTATGTGATTTTTAGCATGTAATTCATAAGGAATTCAAAGAACTGAGTGACTTTGTTATAACAAAATGTTCATTCATTCTCATCTACTTATTTATTTCTCAGGGCTTAAATCTATATAAAGGAAAAACAGGAAGAGTAGTGTCTCTTAATGCTGTCTCATTCTAACAGTAAATTATATTAATCTGTGGATACATAAACTAATTTTAGACGCTCCATTTGTCTCATTCAGGGATAAGTTTTCAATAAAATTTTATCCTCTGTGTTTTTTCAAATGTGCAATTTATGTTTTTACAATTGCATACTAATAATTATAATAACTCAATCTTGAAGAAAAATTTAATACTTGTATCTTTGGAGCTCTGGGAGATAAAAAAAGTTTAATATCAGTCTATATATAGATTTTTATTGTGAGAAGTATGACAAATTAGCATCAAGAAATGATGCTAATTTCTCAAACATACAAATGGCAAACAGGTATATGAAAAGGTACTCAACATATTTGATAATCAAGAAGTAAAAATCCAAACTACAATGAAATATAATGTCACTCCAGTTAAAGTGACTTTTATCCAAAAGACAGGCAATCACAAATGCTGGTGAGGATGTGGAGAAAAGGGAACCCTCGTACATTGTTGGTGGAAATGTACATTAGTACAACCACTATGGAGAACAGTTTGGAAGTTCCTTGAAAAATAAAAATAGAGCCACTGATCCAGCAATCCACTGCTAGCTATATACCCAAAAGAAAGGAAGAAAAAGGAAATCAGGACATCAAAAAGGTATCTACGCTTCCATATTTATTGTAGCACTATTCCCAATAGCCAAGATTTCGGAGCAACCTAAGTATCCATCAATAGATGAGTGAATTAAAAAAATGTGGTACGTATACACAATGGAGTACTACTAAGCCATAAAAAGAATGAGATCCTGTCATTTGCAACAATATGGATGAAACTGGGGTCATTAAATAATCCAGGCACAAAAAGGCAAACATCACGTCATTACTTATTTGTGGGAACTGGAAATTAAAACAATTGAACTCATAGAGATAGAGAGTAGAAGAGGCTGTGAAGGGTAGTTGTGGGTGATGGGGAAGTGGAGATTTTAGCAAGCTAAACTGCTTTCACATCTCTCGTTAAATAAAAGCTTCTTGCTGCAAAACACTTGAAGGGATGGTTCTAATTTGTTTTTTGAAAATATTTGCCTACAAGTACCTCATTCAGCTTATAAGTGGCTGAGATTTCTCAGCAATACAAAATGCTGCTTGCTTGGGAACTTTTGTGATGTGAGAAATTTAATCTACAAATAGTTTTCAAATGTAATGGATACTCCAAAATTTATTAATTCTAAGTTAAACAATACAATTGACCTAATATTACATTTTGAAAACATTTGGTTTCACATTTACTACTTTCAACTTTCCAGTTTTCTTTTTCATATACTGGAATGAGCCCATTAACTTTTAAGTCACAAACACCTTCAGGGCCCTTTGAAGAGCTCAAGTGGCCGTTTTAAGAGCTCAAGCAGTCCTTGGCATGATGTTTGTTATGCCCAGTGGGCCAGCTGGCTTGTGTAGGAAGTAGGTCCAATCAGCATCAGCAACTGTAGTGCCTAGCAGAGTGGCTGGCATGGACGGGTGACCAACGTTTGTTGAATCAAAGAATGAAACTAATGCCTCAAGAGACCACAGAAATATTGGGAAAAAAGAATAACAGCATAGTGGGGGAAAAGGCTGAACTGGGTATTTGTTTCTCTGAATTTAGCAGTTATTAAACTCTCTGTAAGTTCTACCAGAATTTGTGTTCTCACATCTGGTTGGTGTGAGCACGATAAAAAAAAAAAAAGCCTATATATCAAACTAATTTAAAAAGTATGTAATACTGTTCTTCAGGTTTAATTGGGTTCAACTTTATCTGCTGGGAGCGTCTCATGGAGTACCCTTGCTATGCAAGTGTTACTTATTGTGCAAGCAACTGTCTGAGGAATAGCGTATGAAGAGTCCTGAGCATGAGATGCATGTGGGTATTTTGTTTAAAAAAGAATTTGGATATATCATCAATATTCTTGGTGAACGGGAATAACTTTGCTGGTTATATTGAGACATATTACTGGTAAACAACTTTATGCTATCTAGGGTAGATTTAATTTCTTAAGTTAGCCTATTTGGCTCTCTCCTCGAATTTCCACTGGAAATTGGATACATTCAGCATTTTATCCAGTGAGCAGATGAGAGGATGGAGCATTGCCAAGTGGTAGAATTTCAGACTTGATCCAACAACCCTAGAAGATCCTCCCTCGGTTATCTCTGTTGACGGTGATTATATTCAAAAGGAGTTTCTGTACTGGATTTATCAATCGGCCTGACTAGAGAAAAGAACATAGGTATGGGAGCTAACTGTCACAAATGGAGAACATTTGTACAAATTCAAGATGAAGAGTCAATTTTAGTGCAGACTAAAGTCCGGATGATGAAGATTTCTTAGCGCTAACACTATTCAAACTTGTCCTTGATCGGATGGACACACTCTGCTCTGCCAGGAACGCAATTCATATAGTTATTTCCAAAAACATAGATCTTAGCAGGCAATACGAGTTTTACCTTCTGTAATTATATTGATACGTAGTTTGCATTCTGTGAAAAATGATACTTAATGCTAATTTAAAAATGTACATATTTCTGTTATCAAGTCAATGTAGTACAGCTTTATGAGCCATTGGGTCAAAATCTGAACTTCTCGAATGAAAATAAAGACATTGGGTGAAAATTGCACTGGTTCTGCTATTCTAAACATATTAGATACCAATAAGTTGACTAAAATAGAGAAGTTAATTTCAGGAGTGGTGACAATGTAGATGCATTGGCTCAAGAATATATCAACAACTATAAGCATTTGATACCAGGAAATTTGTAGTATGTGGAATAATATTAGCCAGATAATATTAACTAGGATCACTGGAATATTAACTAGGATCATTGGAATATTAACTAGAATCACTGGAAGCAAGTGACCATGAGTTGGCATTTAAATGGAAATGTTTCTCAAGCTTCAGGTTGTGCTACGTAATCCATGAGCCTATGTTGATAACATAGGCTGACAGTGAGCATTAGAGCTAAGATTTTCAGAACTCAGATGAACAAAATTGGAAAATGGGAACCACCGTAACACACCAGTCTCTCTTAGCTTTGCACTGAGGTCTTCTTCTCTCGTCTCAACCACATAACAGGGAATACTTTAAGACCATTCTGGCACAAATCAATCTGGGTAATATCACTACATGATGTAAGTCTGACCTCATTAGTGGATTTAGAATGAGAGGGCAGAGGAATGCAAGATGACTAGAGCGTGGCCTCAAAGGAACCAACCCGGAGATCGATCCTCCACCTCTAAGGAATATTTAGATTTACAACTGTACAAAGGGAAATGCATCCCAGTATAAAATGAGCTTGTTTGTATTAACAACTTTTTAAAATTTTTTAAATGTTTTATTTTGTATTAACAACTTTTAAGGACAAGTGTGAGATACTTGTTCACTGAAAAGTGTATATTGAAAAGTGGAGGGAAAGCTGTTGGGCTTGCAGCATATGAGATGCCACCAAGGAAGGAGCATAACATTTCTAATATGCAGCTTTGTAATAGCTGAAAGGCAGTTAGCAAAAAGGAGTCACATCAAATAGGCTCCGACTAAGAGAAATGTAAAATAAAGAAGAGTTCCATAAAAACTTATGTGCATTGCTTTGTACATAAGTATGTGAGACCTGAATGTGAGTATGAATTATTAGTCATGAAATAGTGATCTGGAAACCAGCATCTTCTGAGATCTGTTTTATTTAGTAATTACGTGACAGTGTCCTGGCTGATGCTAGCCTATCAGGGGTCAATAGGAAACAGAAGGGCTCACCACTACTGCCACTAAGGATTAAGCTCAAAGCCAGATGGGTCAAGTATTTGTGGGAGCCTGTGCTGACCTGTAAATGAAGAAAGACCTACCATGGAACTAGCTTGAGAAAACGAAAATTTCCTTGTAAAGATGGAGGAAAAAGAAATGCTGGCTTGTTGAGAAGATGAAGTTTCCAAGAGTATCAGATTCTTCTTTTATCTCCTTGTTTATGTTTTTCCTTTGTTCGATAAAATATTTCAAGCATCCAAAAAAGCACGGAGAATAATACTATACTCCCCAATCAGATTTGTCAAAACTTGGAATTTTGCCTACTTTGATTCAGATATCTTTCTTTTCAGGAAATAAAATATTACAGATACAGTTACAATCTCTGTGTACCCCTCCCAATCCTTTTCGTCTCCTCTCTTTCTCTTTGTCCTGTGGTCACCACTATTCTGAATTTGTTGTTTGTTATTTCCTTGCGAGTTCTTATACATTCGCTACATATTAACCTATTCATTGACAACATAGAGTATTGTTTTATAGGTTTTATAATTATGTATAAATAGTATCATAGCAAATACATCACTCTGTAACTTGCTTTTTCACTCAAGATTATAGTTTTGAGGGTTTTTGTATAAATTTAGGGAGTACCAGTGCAGTTTTGTTACATGAATATATTGTGTAGTGGTGAAGTCTGGGCTTTTAGTGTACCTATCAGCCAAATAACGTACATTGTACCCATTAAGTAACTTCTCACCATCCATTCCCTTCTACCCCCCACCCTTCTGAGTCTCCAGTGTCTATTATTCCACTCTCTATGTCCACGTGTACACATTATTGAGAAAATGCATTTAATTTTCTGTTTCTGCATTATTTTACTTATGATAGTGGCCTCCAGTTCTATCCAAGTTGTTGCAAAAGACATAATTTCATTCTTTTCATGGCTCAATAGTATTCCATGGTGTGTATATATATAACATTTTCTTTATCCCTTTATGCAGCTTTGTATAATGTGATAAAGAAATGTGATATAATGTGATATATATCCATATATGTATATATATATATATATATCACATTTTTTTAATCCAATCATCCATTGATGGACATTTAGGTTGATTCCATATCTTTGCTATTGTGAATAGTGCTGCTATGAACATATATAAATGCAGGTATGTTTTTAATATAATGATTTATTTTCCTTTGGGTAGGTAACCAGTAGTAGAATTACTGGATCGAATGGTAGCTCTATTTTTAGTTGCTTGAGAAATCTCTATACGATTTTCCACAAAGGTTGAACTAATTTACATTTCTAACAAAAGTGTATGAGCATTCCCTTTTCTTCACATCCTCACCAACATCTGTTATTTTGTGTCTTAAATAATAGCCATTCTGACTTGTGTGAGATGATATCCCACTGTGGCTTTAATTTGCATTTCCCTGATGATTAGTGATACTGAGCATTTTTTCATATGTTTTTTGGCCATTTGTATGTCTTCTTTTGGAAAATGTCTGTTCCTATCATCTGCCCATTTTTAATGGGTTCTTTTAGTGTTTTTGCTGTTATTGAGTTGTTTGAGTTCTGTGTAGATTCTGGGTATGAGTCCCTTGTCAGATACATAGGTTGCAAATATATTCTCTCATTCTGCAGGTTGTCTGTTCACTCTGTTGATTATTTCTTTTGCTGTGCAGAGGCTTTTTAGTTTAATTAAGTCCTATTTACCTCTTTTTTGTTTTATTGCATTTGCTTTTGAGTTCTTAGTTGTGAATTCTTTGCTTAGACTGACATACAGAAGAGTTTTTCCTAGGTTTTCTTCTAGTATTTTTACAGTTGCAGGTCTTACATTTAAGTTTTTAATCCATCTTGAGTTAATTTTTCTATATGGTAAGAGATAGGGGTCCAATTTTATTCTTCTGCATCTGACAATCCAATTTTCCAAGGACCATTTATTGAATAGGATGTCCTTTCCCAGCATATGTTTTTGTCAAATTTGTAAAAGACCAGTTGGCTCTACGTATGTAGCTTCATTTCTGTGTTCTACTTTCTGTTCCATTGATCAGTGTGCCTATTTTTATACCACTACCATGCTGTTTCAGTTACTATAGTTTTGTAGTATAATTTGAAGTCAGGTAATGTGATGCCTCCAGCTTTGTTGTTTCTGCTTAGAATTGTTATGGCTATTCAGGCTTTTTGGTTCCATATGAATTTTAGGATTGTTCTTTCTAATTATGTAAAAAAATGACATTAGTATTTTGATAGGGAAAATCATTAAAATGTGTTAGTATTTTGACAGGGAAAATGGAATCCTCCATTCCTTGCATTGAATCTATAGATTGCTTTGGCATTATTGTCATTTTAATGATTTTCTTTCTTCCAATCCTTGAGCATGGGATGTTTTTCCATTTGTTTGTGTCATCTCTAGTTTTATCTATAACAATGCCTGTAGCCCTCATTTATTACTTTTCACTTCTGTTTAGTATTTCACTGAGTTCATGGATCACATTCTATTTATTAATGCCCTGGTTTATTTAGGTTATTTTCAATTTTCCCCATATCAACTATTGCTTTACTGAGCATTCCTTTACTTTTTCCCCTGTAAATATCAGCAAGGGTTTCTTTAGAAAATGTACTTCAGAGTGGAATTGCATAAAGAAACATTTTGATGAGCATGAAAGATGTCAGAATGTGTCACTAATTTATTTAAAAACCATTTATTGAGCACCTTATATGCCTAGCTGCTGGCTAGGCACTGGGAATATGATGGTTAATGAGATTCGGTCCTGATGTCAGTGCTTCTCAATGTCAATGTACACATGAATCACCTAGGAATTTTGTTAAAATGCAGACTTTTAATTCATCAGGTCTGGGTGGGATCTGAGATTCTGCATTTCTTACAAGTTCCCAGGTATGCCAATGTTGCTGGTCTAGGAACCTCACTTTGAATAGCAAGGGATTGGAGGATGACTGGATGATTGTTTATGATACATGATGAAGAACAGGTAGCATCTGCCTGTGGCACCATCTATGTAATTGTGTGGCATCTGCCGACGTCTGTATATGTGACATTTAAGTGATCATTGGTGACAACCAGAAAAGGGAGAAATCACATTTGATTAAGCATGACTAAGTCTGAATGAATGTGTGTGACATCTGAATGTGAATAATATGTAAGAATGTGTGTGTGACATCTGAAGGAGTGTATATAAGATCAGAGTGTATGAAATCTGAGTGAATGTATGATGCTTGAGTAACTGTACATCCTGTGAATAAACGCAAGTAATTTATTGGAGTCAATAGCACTTTAGGCTGATCCAATGCACTATTTATAATTTATATTAACTCTCCCTTTTATAGCTGAGAATAATTTTCCAAGTTTTTGCATCCAGAGGCATCATCTACAACTTCCTTTACTTTTCTCTTGGCCTTGGATATAGCCTATCATTTCTTTCCTGGTTGTTTCATTTCTGGAGTGGGGATATGAGAATATTCAGTTACTTATTGAGATCCCTCCTAACTTAGGTACCAGGGAAAGCAAGCTCCAAATATACGAATCCTCCATTCCTTGAGCTGCCCCTCCTCATCGTCCATGTCAGAGTCATGCATCATAGAGTATCTTCTCGGTATTCAGCAGTCATGCAGTTGCATTTCCCTCTCTTGCTCCAGGTGCTCCTCAAAGAAATTGAGTGGCATTAGAGGTTAGAAGGGTAGCAGATGGTGTAGTAAGATGAGCCCAGGTCTCAAGTAGGGTATAGCCTGGTGGGAGTAACAACTCAAAACCTCTGCCAGCTCCTGTAAATTAACAGATCCCATCAAGACCAATAATAGAGCTTCCAATCTTTTTTTTTAGAGGCAGACAGGAGGAAAGATCAATTGATAACATCATTAGCCCAGCATCTCAAGACTGGAAAAGACCTTGGAATTTATATGAAACCTACTGCCTACCCAAAGGAGGACTGCCTTCCACTCCTCCCCCAGGGTACTGGTCAAGAAATGATCCACACTTCTATATAGCTCCATGGATGGAAACCATCATTCCATGGGTCAGGGCCCTAGGCTGACATGGAATTGGCTTCCAGGTTTGTGTTTGGTTAGATCCAGTAATACAGAATGCCAACTAAGAACTCCCTCCCATGGTTTTTCCTGGTTGATCTGTCTTCTTTGAGCTTTAAACTCCTTATCTCATCATCCACAATACCACCTGATTCCCTTGAAAACTATTATCTGCCATCATAGTCTGCCCCTGTTTAGAAACATTTAGTGGTGACTCATTGCTGACAGAGTAAGATCCACATTCCTCAGCCTGGCATTCATGCAAGGGCATAGCAAAGGAAGGACATAGATCCATGGATGCAAGTTTATGGAAGTGCCACAAAGATGCCAGCCAATAATTTATTTAAACATT
This sequence comes from Cebus imitator, assembly GCF_001604975.1. Taxonomy (NCBI): domain Eukaryota; kingdom Metazoa; phylum Chordata; class Mammalia; order Primates; family Cebidae; genus Cebus; species Cebus imitator. The sequence continues at coordinate 95,499 of NW_016108270.1, forward strand.
GCATTGAGTAACTATAGATTTGCTGAACATCAGGTGTATGAATACACTCTTTTTTTTTGCTATGCATTTATTCAATTCTGAGCCATTCTAGCACCAGTGTAAGGAGAGAGGGCACAAACACATTACGTTGAGCGTAGGCACCATTTGTGTTCCCCAGTCTTTCCAGACTCACTCCTTCCAGTTTCCTTCCCTTTCAGCTGGGTTGTATGTAGGTAGAAGTGCTGTGAGGGAAAAGTTACCTCCTCATCCTGCTGCAGTGGAAGACGGAGAGAGTGTGAGGTGGAGTGGGGCTGTTCCTTTTATCTGAGCCACTTTTTTTCTCAGATGATTGAACGGTTCCCCTCCTTAGCTCCTTTCATTCCTCGAGTGAGTGACTGCCCTGGTTTGCCTAGAACCAAAAGTTTTCCCAGGGCTCAGACTTTCAGTGCCAAAACCAAGACAGTGCTGGGAAAACCAGATGGTTGATTAGTTGCTCAATTATCTATTTAATGGAGGCTTCCCCTGACCAGCCAGTCTGTCTAAAATAATGCACACTCCCTTCCCTACAATCTCTGTTGTTTTTCCTTACTTTATTTTTCCATTTCGACTCTGTTTGTTTGCTTATTTTAGGACTCCCTAGCAGCAATGTAAGCTCTATGAATGTGGAATATTTTTCTGTCTTGTCACTGATATATCCCTAACACACAAAACAGTATGTGATACATAACAAGCAATTGATACCTATTGTTGCCTGACATTCATCCAGTTTGCTTCTAAAAAGCTTGAGATATTTTTGCTTTTAAAAAAATTGCTGAACTCCAAGGCTAGGAGGACCTATTACTTGTCATGGCTACTGGCGATCACTTACTCTGCCAGGTGTCCCACTGACAGGGTTTGGCTTGTCATTTAAATGTAAATATGGTTTAGGTTCCATTCTGTAATTTTAAGCTGTTTATCCTGGCAATGCAACCTCCTTAATACCTCTTGTATTCCTCTCTTCTTTAAACCCCATTGTCCTTGCTCTAGATTAGGCCTTAATACCTCTAAAGCACCGACTCTTAAAACAGATCGAACTCATCATGCTCCAATTTGGTTCTAGCTTCAGGATTTTTGCTTTAGTTCTTCCTCCTGCTTGGATCATTCTGTCCCCAGATTTAGTTGTGGGTGGGCCCATGGTTTCAGTCGGGTCTCAACTGAAATGCAACCTCCTCAGGGAGGCTTTCCCTGACTTACCTATCCAAAGAAGCCCCACCAGTCACTCTTCCTTTACCTTATATCATTTTCTCCACAACATCTATTACTTTCTGAAAGGAATTATCTTTATTTTTCTTTTGTGGTTATTGACTGTTCTCCCTGCTACTAGCTTCATGAGAATAGGACTTTTTTTCTGTCTAGTTCACTATTGTAACCCCAGGGGCTAACATAATGCATAGAATGTAATAGGAGCTTCAGGGCTAGTCCTCTTCAATCCACCTTCTACAGCAACCTCTAAAGGGTTGTTCCTGATTTGCAAATCTGACGTCAATCTTCTGTCTAAAATCCTTACAGGCTCCCTTACTGTCCCTGGGATAAACTCAAAGCTCCTCAGTTCAGTGTTCAAGGCTTTCCAGGAACTGTGGGTATGGACAGTCCATAGCTTATTTTTGATTTCCCTTCCCCTCTCCCTAACGTATACCCTCTAATTCAGACATACTAAACTGCATACAGTTCTTGAATCCCCCAGGCTTTTTAAAGCCCATACACTTTCATTCATGTTGTTTCCACTGCCTGTGATACCATTCTTTTGCTTGGCACTGAGAGAACCCCTAGGCTTTCCTGACTGAAGAGAACCATGTAGTTTATGAACAGCAATCTAGTTGGAAGGAGGAGTGTGTTAGGACTTTCTTACAGTTGTATATGTACACCAAAGCCACTGGATTTATTCATCTGGGATATTACTGATTTGAAAATTCAGCCAAGTCTTCTTAGGATGACTTTTTAGAAGTAGCTATATTGAGGTATAATTTACATTCTATAAAATTCACATTATAAGTGTACAATGCAAAGGTTTTAATAAATTTATAGGGTTGTATAATTATTACTGAAATCCAGTTTTAGAACATTTCCATCACCTCCAAAAACTCCCTCCTGTCTGTTTACATTTAATCTGAACTCCCACCTCCAGCCCAAGGCAACGATTGATCTGATTTTCATCTCTATAAATTTGTCCTTTCTCTGAATTTTGTATAAATCATATAATATGTAATCTTTTGTGTGTATCAGTACTTCGTTTCTTTTACTGATGAATAGTATTTCTTTTTTTATAATTTCAACTTTTATTTTAAGTTCAGTGGGTACAAGTGTAGGTTTGTCACGTGGGTATATTGTATAATCCTGAGGTTTGGGATGTGAATGATCCCATCACTCAGGTAATGAGTATAGTGCCCAATAGTCAATTTTCCAGACTTTGCCCCTCTCCCTCCCTCCCTGCTCCAGTAGTCCCCAGTGTCTATTGTTGCCATCTTTGTGTCCATGGATATGGACTACTAATGTTTACCTCTCACTTATAAGTGATTACATGTGGTATTTGGCTTCCTGTTCCTCTTTTAATTCACTTAGGATGATGGCCTCCAGCTTCATCCACGTTGCTGCAAAGGACATGATTTTATTCTTTTTTATGGCCGCATAGTATTCCATGATTGATGGACACCTAGGTTGATTCCATGTTTTTGCTATTGGGAATAGAGCTGTGATGAACATACGAGTGCATATGTCTGTTTTGTAGGATGATTTATTTTCTTTTGTATATATACCCAGTAATAGAATTGCTAGGTCAAAAGGTAGCTCTGTTTTAAGTTCTCTCAGAAACCTCCAAACTGCTTTCCACATAGGCTGAACTAATTTGCATTCCCACCAACAATGTTCCTTTTTTGCCACAGCTTCAGCAGCATCTGTTATTTTTTGACTTTTTCATAATTGCCATTCTGACTGCTGTGAGATGGTATCTCATTGTGTTTTCATTTGCATTTCGCTGATTATTAGTGATGATGAGCATTTTTTCATATGTTTCTTGGCCACTTGTATGCCTTCTTTTGAGAAGTGTTCATGTCCTTCACCCATTTTTAAATGGGGTTATTTGTTTATTTGCTTGGTGATTTGTTTACCTTCCCTATACATTCTGGTTATTAGACCTTTGCTGGATATAGTTTGTCAGTATTTTCCCCCATTCTGTAGGTTGTCTGTTTCCTCTGTTGCTGTGCAGAAGCTCTTCAATTTAATTAGGTCCCACTTGTCAATTTTTTGTTTTGTTTTGTTGCTTTTGGTAACTTAGCCAAAAATTCCGTGCCAAGACTGAGATCGAGAAGGGTATTTCCTAGGTTTTCTTCTGGATTTTCATAGTATGAGGCCTTAGATTTCAGTCTTTAATCCATGTTTGTTAATCTTTGTATATGATGAAAATTAGGAGTCCAGTTTCATTCTCCTGCGTATGGCTAGCCACTGAATAGTATTTTATTGTGTATATATATATATCACATTTTTTAATCCATTCATTTGTCAGTGAACACTTGGGTTACTTTCATCTTTTGGCTATTGTAAATAATGCTGCTGTGAACATGGCTCTACAAACATCTTTACAAGAGCCTGCTTTAGCTTCTTTTCAGTATATCAAGCAGTGGAATTGCTGTACTGGGCAAGAATTTTTTGAATAAGATCTCAAAAGCACAGGCAACCAAAGCACAAAAATAGACAAATGGACAAATGTGATTACATCAAGCTGAAAAGCTTCTGCACAGCTAAGGTAAATAAAGAGACAACCTACAGAATGAGAGAAAGTATTTGCAAACTATGCCTCTGACAAGGAGTTAACATCCAGAATATATCAGAAACTCATTTCAATAGTAAACAACAACAAATAATCCAATTTAAAGTGGTCAAACATAGACCAGTGGAACAGAATAGAGAACACAGAAATAAGACCTCACACCTCACATCTCCAACTATCTGATCTTCAACAAACCTGACAAAAGCAAGCAATGGGGAAAGGATTCCCTATTTAATAAATGGTGCTGGGATAACCAGCTAGCCATATGCAGAAAATTGAAATTGGAACCCTTCTTTATACCCTATACAAAATTTAACTCAAGATGAATTAAAGACTTAAATGTAAAACCCAAAACTATAAAAACCTTAGAAGAAAACCTAGGCAGTACCATTCAGGACATAGGCACGGGCAAAGCTTTTGTGATGAAGATGCCAAAGCAATTGCAACAAAAGCAAAAATTGACAAATGGGATCTAATTAAACTAAAGAGATTCTGCACAGCAAAAGAAACTATCAGCAGAGTGAACAGACAACCTACAGAACGGGAATAAAATTTTTGCAATCTACCCATTTGACAAATGTCTAATATCCAGAATTTACAAGGAACTTAAACAAATTTTAAAGAAAAAACAAACAACTCCTTTAAATAGTGAGCAAAGGATATGAACAAACACTTTTCAAAAGAAGACATACATGTGGCCAACAATTATATGGAGAAAAAGCTCAACATTGGCCGACATTCTGGATAATAAAGAAGAGGGGCCGGGCGCGGTGGCTCATGCCTGTAATCCCAGCACTTTGGGAGGCCAAGGTGGGTGGATCATGAGGTCAAGAGATCGAGACCATCCTGGCCAAGATGGTGAAACCCCATCTCTACTAAAAATACAAAAATTAGCTGGGCGTGGTGGCAAGCGCCTGTAATCCCAGCTACTCGGGAGGCTGAGCCAGGAGAATTGCTTAAACCCAGGAGGTGGAAGTTGTAGTGAGCCAAGATCATGCCACTACACTCCAGAGTGAAATCCTGTCTCAAAAAAACAAAACAAACAAAAAACTCAACATCACTGATCATTAGAAAAACACAAATCAAAACCACAATGAGATACCATCTCATACCAGCCAGAATGGCTACTATTAAAAAGTCCAAAACAACAGATACTTGCAACTTTGCAGAGAAATGGGAACGCTTATACACTGTTAGTGAGAGTGTAAATTAGTTCAATCACTACCAAAGACAGTGTGGCCATTCCTCGAAGACCTAAAAACAGAAATACCATTTGACCCAGCAATTCCATTACTGGGTATATTCCCAAAGGAATAGAAATTTTTCTATTATGAAGACATATCCATACATATGTCCATTGCAGCGCTTTTTATAATAGCAAAAACATGGAATCAACATAAATGCCCATCAATGATAGACTGGATAAAGAAAATGTGGTACATATATACCATGGAATACTATGCAGCCATAAAAAGAATGAGATTATGTTATTTGTAGGGACATGGATAAAGCTGGAGGTCATTATCTTTAGCAAACTAATGCAGGAACAGAAAACCAAATATGCCACATTCTCACTTATAAGTGGGAGCTAAATGATGAGAACTCCTGAACACAAAGAAGGTAACAACAGACACTGGGGTCTACTTGAGGGTGGGAGGAGATAGAGGAGCAGAAAATAACTATTAGGTACTAAGCTTAGTACCTGGGTGATGATAAAATAATCTGTACAACACACCCCCGGGACACACATGGCACACATTTACCTATGTAACAAACCTGCACGTGTACCCCTCAACTTAAAAATTAAATAAAAAATAGTCAAAAAGGCCTGAATACACATTTCTCTAAAGAAAACATACAAATGACCAAGAGATATATGAAAAATGTTCAATATCACTAATCATCAGGGAAATGCAAATCAAAACCACAATGAGATATCACCTTACCCTTATTAGAATGGTTGTTACCAAAAGAGGAAAAATAAATGCTGGTGAGGGTGCAGAGAAAAGGGAACTCTTACACGCTGTTGGAAGGAATGTAAATTTGTACAACCATCATGGAAAACAGTATGTAGGTTTCTCGAAAAATTAAAAATAGAACCACTGTTTGACCTAGCAGTCCCATTACTGGGTATATATCCAAAAGAAATGAAATCAGTATATTAAAGCGATGTCTGTACTCCCATGTTTATTTCAGCACTATTTGCAATAGCCAAGATATGAAATCAGCCTAAATCCCCATCTAGAGATGAATGGATAAAGAAAAGGAAACACACACACACTCACACACACACAATGGAATACTATTAAGCCATAAAGCAGAATGAAATCCTGTCATGTGCAGCAACATGGATGAGCTTGGAGGACACTATGTTAAGTGAAATAAGCCAGGCACAGGAAGACAAACACTGCATGATTTCACTCATATGTGGAACCCAAAACAGTTGATTTCATAGAAGTAGAGAGTAGACTAGTGATTACCAAAGGCTGGGAAGTGTAGAGACAGGGGCTGGGAGAGGTTGGTCAATGGGTACAAATTTATAGTTAGACAGGAAGAATAAGTTCTCGTGTTCTATAACACAGTAGGGTTACTATAGGAAATAACAATGTGGTATATATTTCAAGATAGCTGGAAGAGATTTTGAATGTTGTCACCACAAAGAAATGATATATGTTCAAAGTCAGAGACATAGTAATTATCCCAATAATTACTCCCATTTGATCATTATGCAATGTATACACGCATTGAAACATCACACTGTACTCTAGAAATATGTACAATTATTATGTGTCAATTATACATTTCAAAACTAATTAATTAAATAAAACAAGTTCAGACTGTTTCCAAAGCTGCTCCAGGTTTTAATTTTTCTTTCGAGTCACCTAGGTGCATGCATGCAGCCTCAAACTGTGCAGGAGGCTTATGATCTCTCAGGCTCCACCCAGGAATATACTTGTGACCACAACCTCAGGATAGTAGAGGCTGAACTATTAGGTTCTCACCCACTTGCCCACTGTCAAGCAGCCACTTCCACTGACAATAATGCTGGTCATGGGCATTGTCTACTGCTCCAAGTCAAGTGAGCTCTCGTTGACAGTGGTAGGGAAACTGCAGGTGCTCATTGCCTGCACCACCCGGGCAGAACTTCTTCACTTGTCTAGCTGAGGGATGGGGATGGGAGAAACCCAAGGCCGGAATGCCATAGATTCCCACTGTTTTTCCTCCAAGTTTAGCAGTTTAAAAAATATAAACACTTCTTAGATTGTTGTATGCTTTTGGGCTCTGAAAGAGTTGTGTTTTGTCAATTTCGTCTAGCTTTATGGTTCCTTTTTTTGGTAACGGGATTTGCTGATCTCCTTATTTAACCATAGCAGGAAATCTCTCAGCATTATTTTAGTCATACTACATAAAATTGAGAAACTGAGGTTATCTATACTGAAGAACTTCATTAATTATCATTCGATTTATGTGGGATGGATGAGTAGTAGGTGGAGCTTATCCTGGGAAAGGCTAATATTCCACAAAGCCACCTCTAAGCCCCGTTATTACCTGGTATACACACAAATCTCTCTTTTTCGTTTGCTCTTGTCTGTTTATATCTATCTCCTCTCAGGTTTTGGAATGTCTCAGGGCTAGGGATGAGGTCTGAGTGCTCTTCACTTCCCAAACTTCTCCAGCAATAACGTAGCACAGAGAAGTTTTCTGTAAATGTTAAGATGAATGAATCCACCAACTGGGGAAGAGACATATCGGAGGTATGACCCACTGACTATCCCCACAGTATGGATTATCCCCAACATGACTTAGCTAGACAGGATGAAAAACAGCCTTGGAGAAGGACTTAGCAAGTTTCTCTGCCACTAACTTACTGTGAGATCTGAGGCAAAGACTTTTCCCTCTCTAAGCCTCAGCTACTGCATCTAAGAAAGGAGAGTGTTGTAGTGGAGAGTCTTTAAGGTTCCTCCTACTTCTGCTTGTCTGTAAGGAATAATAATAACATTAAATACCATTTGTGTGTCAGAACTTGAGTTGGATACTCTGAATACTTACATGTGTCTATAAATCATGTATTTCATTCTTTAAACCCTGCAAAATAGGACTGATTCTCTCCATTTTACAAAGCGGAGACAGACAGTGGGGAGAACTGGCTGACCTGAAGTCGCATAGCAGGGGAGAAGGAAATGATGTGTGCCCACACCTACTCGAGTGGCTGACAGTAGAGGAGACTATTGCTGGACACTCTGTTCTGTACCATTCAGCCTTTTGTACCATATGTCTGTTTGCTCTTAGCCCTAGTGGTCCTTGAGCTCTAGCCCTGGAACCCTGCAGGGAAGGGTTTAACCATCCCCTATGCGAATTTTCTAATGTAAACAGCCAGTTAGTGACCAGGTAGGGAACAGATAAGAAAAAAGAGGATTAAGGATAGAGACAGAATGCAATGCTCTCTTCCTCTTCTCTTGATTTTTGAGAAGTCTGTCCATCTCTGAAGGTCCAGAAGCTTCACTTCCTTTGGAAACCCTCCCAATCTTAAACCTTGTTCCAGAGGATTTGGTGCTATTTTCCTAAGAGTTCCCATGTAGGAGAAGCACTCACACCAATCAGCCTCGAAGGAAGACAGGGAGGACATCTATCTCATAGTCTCCACGTTTTTCTCCTAGTGTTGCTAGTTTACCATACTTGGGAAATGCTTATTGAGCAACTGGTCGCAGAGTATGTGGTTCCACTGTAGAAGCCCTGGGTAGAATGACAGTAAGCCAGATATAGTGGGTATTTTACTTCTATTTTGGTCACAGATTCTTTTCCTGTGCTTGGTAATACACTATCTTATGAGACAGGGCCTACCTGCCACCAGAGAAGCTGAAAAAGCCACTTACTCACTACCCAAACTTCTTTGAAACTAGGACTTTGGGCACGTAACCAGACTCCACCAGTTACATTAATACATCCCTTGGAATCAGGAGTTAATGCTTAAGGAAGCTGGGAATGCATGGAACCTATTCTGGTGACGGGTGAATGCAGCTGCAGATGGGACAATCTGGTTTCCAGAGGCAATGGAAGTGTCCAGTCTATCACCACAAATGATGGCAGCCAGTTTCTAGTGGTGTTGTGAACAGTGTTTCCTCTTGGAAACTTCTGAGGTGAGATTTTGGGCGTCATCTCTGGCTATGTTGCTTCTGTACCTGGTTCTCCAGCTCTTTCAGACTCTGAGAACTATCTGACACCTGTTGAGCAAATTCCTTTCTACTTAAATCAGCCAGAACTTATTTCTATTGCTTATAACCAAGAACTGACACGTTGGGGATTCTACTCCTGGTTCTGCCATTGACTTGTTTTGTCCTCTAAAGTAAACTGTGCACACTTTATTGTCCTCATTTTTATCCTCTGTTCACAATGGCATTGCCAAATTGCAGATTCTACCTGTCTTACGTAAAGGAGAAGGGGATGTGATTGTTTTGACATCTATCATTGGTTGCTGTGAAGAAACAGCTACATGAGGATCTGTCAGAGCTCATCAATGTGTTGTCATTTTGTGCCATGGCTTCTAAGAAGGTCAAGAGTTTTGGCTACATTGCAATAGCTTTATCTTGACTTGATCTTCTGATACAAGTGCTATTCCATTATTACTGAATACTTTTTCCTTTGAACTGGCTCACAGTGTTTACTGTAGCTAAACCATTTATTCTAATGTAGTGCCATGCTTGGTGGTCTGTCTGGCATTAATTTTACCCCTCATCCAATATACAGCAGCTATTCAATTAGGTGGGGCTGACATAATCTTACATTCAAGAATGGGCCCATATTTGGCCTAAGCCAGTTAGCACAAACTCATATCCTAGGACACAATGATTGCTTCTGAAATGGACATGCACCCAAATTAGATCAACTTTTGTTCAGTGGTTGTTGCCAAAGGTAGTCACCCTGTGATCAGTAGCATCAAGCTTAATATGGAGTGGCTTTGTGGAAGGCAGAATGGAGAGATGGAAAGAAGCTGGATCCTTGGTGACATCACTAAGCAGCTGGATTTGTTTAGCATCCATCTGCACCCCACTGTACTTCTGGATTCCTTTTCAGTTACGCAAGCTGATTAATTCTTGTTACTAAAGCGATTTGAGTTGGATTTTCTGTTACTTGCGATCAGAAGCATCCTAACAAAAACATCTATGAAATCTCAAGATGTTTGGAGAAAGAAGTGAAATTAATGAATAAATGTTTTGGGAGGCCCACAGATACCTTAAACTAATATATGCTCCCTACCAAAGCTTGCTTCTTCTCCTGTGTTCCTCCATCTGAGGAAATGGCTCCAACATTCACTCAGTTGCCCAAGCCAGAAATAAACATGGAAGTCATGCTAGACTCCTTTCTCTCCCTTACCGCTAATCAAATCAGTTATCATAGCATCTGCTTTTTACCTCTTTGTTATCTCTGTAATCTGCTGTCATCTCTCCAATTCATTGCCACTGCTCTAGTCCTAATACCATAGTCCACAAGAACCTCCATGATTTGGCTCCTGTTCCCCTCACATCTCATCCTCCTCTCCTGCCCCTGAATTCTCTGTTGTCACTAGGCTGAACTGTTCCCTGCACAAAATTTGGCAATTTCATTTGTTCCCTTGTAGAAGGTCAGCTCTATGAGTGAAGGGACCATGTCCAGTTGTTCACTTCTGAGTTCTCAGCTTGCAACAACGTACTCAGTACATACTAGGAGCTTAATAATGTTAGTGGAATTAATGAATGAATAAAAGAATGAACTTTTCAGCCTTGCTCAAGATAACCCCTATGTCTGAGATGCTCTTTTCTGATGCTGTCTCCTCTTTGACTAATTCTTTGTCCTTCTAGACTAAGCTTGGGTATTACCCTGTCTGGAAAGCCTGCCCTGACCCCCCAGGCTGGATTCCTTGAACATCTGGGGCTCCTACAGATCCCTGTGCCTGCTTCTGTTCTAGCATTGGTTACATTGTATTGTAACATCTGTATCACCAAGTAGTGTGATTTCGGTGTTCCTGGAAGTCAGAAGCTAGGTCACATTATCTGTTTTATTCATAGGGCGTAGCATAGGGTCAAGTACAGAGAGCCTGTGATGAAAGTTTGTTGAATGAATGAATGAATGAAAGGTGTGCATATGAGCCAAGAATGGAGCATTTGTGTTCATTCATTCCTACCCACTAACACCTCAGTGAGGCCCAACCTTCTCCCTTCTCTTCTCTTCTTCTTCGAGTCTGGCTCCAAACACCTCTACTCCTTGCCCCAGGCTGTACCCGTTCTACTCCACCTGAAAGAAAGCTCACATTTCTCATGGACACTCCCTCCTTCTACTTCACTTGTTTCTCCCTGTTATCCATCGTCCTCTTCAGCCAGCACTCTCCTCACATGGAGCACTGTCATGTCCTCCTGTTTCAGGACTCAGGATGAGACCCCTTTCTTCCCTATTCTCTCCTTTTCTCCTCTTTGATAACGGTAGAGCACTCTGATTCTGCAAGGCCTGGCATCAAAAGTATTTCAGACTCTTGTGTTCCACTGTCTGTGCATCCTTCTGTCTGTATGTCCCACTGTTTGTGTATCCCAGTGTCTTTGTGTTCCAGTGTCTGAGTATCACAGTGTTTGAGTATATCCCAGTGACTGTGTCCAAGTGTCAGTATGTTTTTGCTTCTGTGCATCCTAGTGTCTTTATATCCTAGTGTCTTTGTGTTCTAGTGTCTCAGTGTCCCAGTGACTGTATGAGCTAGCTTTTCTCTATGCCAAAGTGTCTATGTGTCTTAGGGTCAGGTCAGTGTCTGTATATTGACCTCTATGTGTATGTGGCAATGTCTCTGTGCCCCAGTGTCTGTGATGTCCCAGTGACTGTACTGGATAGTGTTCGAGTGTCTCAATGTCTGTGTATATATTTCGATGTCTTTGTTTTTCCAGTTTCAATATGTCCCAGTGGCTATGCATCTCAATGTCTATGCTTCCTAGTGTTTGTGTGTTGTAGGGTCTGGGGTATGTTCCAATGACTGTGTGTCCCAGTCTGTGTGTTCCAGTGTTTGCATATCTCAGTGTCTGTGTGTCCCGGTGTTTGTGTGTGCTACAGTGTCTGTGTGTGTCTGTTAACCATGTGTGGTTGGGTTTGTATGTTCCAGTCAATATGTTCCATTGTCTGTGTCTCCTAATGCTTGTTTCCCAGTGTCTGTGCCTCAAATTTTCTGTATGTGACAGTGTTGTTTATTTCCCAGTGACTATATGTCCACGTGTCTGAGTGTTTTGGTGTCTGTGCAAGTCCAAGTGTGTGTGTGTGTGTGTTTCTGTGTCCCAGAGCCTGTGTATCTTAGTGTCTGTGTGTCCCATTATTTGTGCATGCCAGCACCAATGTTTCCTAGTGTTTGTGTGTCACGGAGTCTGTAAACATTTCTATGTTGATGTGTATGTGTGTGGACCATTATCTCTGTGTCACAGTGCCTGCATCTCTCACTGCCCGTGTCCTAGTGTCTGAATGTCTCAATGACTGTAGATCCCCATGTCTCTGTGTATTCCAGTGCCTGTGTGTCTTAAGGGCTATGTATGTGTCTCAGTGTCTGTGTATGCCAATTTCTTTTTATGTAGATGAGTGCACTAGAGTTTGTGTGCCCCCAGCATCTGTGTGGCTACACGTGGGCTGTGTATCTGAGCTTCAGTGTTTCTGTATACCTCAGTGTCTGTATCTTAGTCTGTGTGTCCTAGTGTCTGTATGTCTCAATGTCTGTGTATTCCCATGTTTGTAACTTCCAGTGTCTAAGTGTCCTGGAGTCTGTGTATGTCCCAATGACTGTTCCAGTTAGTGTCTGTGTTGATATCTGTATGTCCCAATGTTTGTGTGTCCTACATAGACCGAGACTCGGTCTATGTATACCAGAGGTATATCTCCCAATGTTGATTTAACTCCATGTCTTTAAGTGGCAGTGTCTCTGCATCCCAGTGTCTGTGTGTGTCTCAGTATCAATGTTGCTAAGTGTCTGTTTGTCCCCATGCCTCTATATGTCAGTGTCGGTGCACCCCAGTGTCTGTGTTTTAGGTGTCTCTCTCATGTCCCTCTGTGTGTCTCGGGGTCTTTGTATCTCAGTGTCTGTGTGTTCTAGCGTCTTTGTGCTCAAGAGTCTATATCTCTTTTTTTGAGACATTTTAACAATATTGAGCCTTCCAATCCATTAACATGGAATATATTTCCATTTTTTAATAAATTCTTCAATATCTTACATCAATATTTTATAGTTTTTTGTTGCAGAGATCTTTCACTTCTTTAGTTAACTTAATTCCTAGGTATTTTATTTGTAGCTACTGTAAATAGGATTACTATCCTAATTTCTTTTTAAGATTGTCTGCAATTGCCATATAAAAATGCTACTGATTTTTGTATGTTGGTTTTGTATTCTGAAAATTTACTGAATTTGTCATTTCTAATACTTTGCTTGTGGAGTCTTTAGGTTTCTCCAAATATAAAATCCTATTATCTGCAAACAGTGGTAATTTGACTTCTTCCTTTCCCATTTGGATGCTTTTTATTTCTTTCTCTTGTCTAATTGCTCTAGCTGGGACTTCCAGTACTATGTTGTATAACAGTGGTGAAAGTGGTCATGCTTGTTGTGTTCCAGAATTTAGAGGAAAGGCTTTCAGGTTTTCCCCATTTAGAATGATACTAGCTGTGGGTCTGCCATATATGGCTTTTATTATGTTGAGGTATGTTCCTTCTATAACCAGTTTTTGGAGGGTTTTATCATGAAGGAATGTTGAATTTCATCAATGCTTTTTCAACATAAATTGAAATGATTATATGGTTTTATCCTTCATTTGGTTGATAGTAATGTATCACATAGATTGATTTGCATACGTTGAACAATACTTGCATCCCTGGGATAAATCCTACTTGGTGATGATGAATGATCTTTTCCATGTGTTGTTGAATTCAGTTTACTAGTATTTTGTTGAGTATTTGCATCCATACTCATCAGAGTTGTTGGCCTACGGTTTTCTCTTTCTCTCTCTCTTTTTTTTTTTTTTTTTTTTT
>NW_016108270.1:109307-132417 GCF_001604975.1 Cebus imitator
TTTTTTGTTTCTGATGTGTCTTTGGTTTTGATATCAGGGCAATACGGGCTTCATAGAATGAGTTTGAAAGTATTCCCTCCTCCTCTATTTTTTGGAATAATTTGAATAGGATTGATATTAGTTCTTTAAATGTTTGGTAGAATTCACCAGTGAATGGAGATTCCTGAACCCCACACTAGACTTACCAAATCAGAATGTCTGGGTGAGGGCCCTGGGCTTTTCTTTACTGGGAGACTTTTTATCCAATCCTGTTAATAGTTATTGGTTTGCTCACGTTTTGGATTTCTTCATGGTTCAATCTTGGTAGGTTGTATGTGTCTAGGAATTTGTCCATTTCTTCTAGATTTTCCAATTTATTGGCATACAGCTGCTCATGATAGCCACTAAAGATCCTTTGAATTTCTGCAGTATCATTTTATAATGTCTCTTTTTTCTCCTCTTATTTATTTGGATAATTTCTCTTTTTTCTTAGTCTGGCTAAAGGTTTGTCAATGTTGAACTTTTCAAAAAAATAAGTTTTTCTTTTATTGATCTTTTGTATTGTTTTCTTTATTTTAATTTCCCTTATTTCTACTCTGATCTTTATCATTTCTTTTCTTTTACTAATTTTGGGTTCGGTTTGCTCTTGCTTTTCTAGTTCCTTCAGATGCATTATTAGGTTAAGTTTTTCTTCTTCTTTAATGTAGGCATTTATAGCTATAAATTTCCCTCTGAGTACTGCTTTTGCTATATCCCACAGGTTTTGTGATGTTGTGTTCCCATTATCTTTTCTTTCAAGAAAAGTTTTAATTTCCTTCTTAATTTCTTCATTGATCCATTGATCATTCAGGAGCATATTGTTTAATTTCCAGAGTTGCCAAAATTTCTCTTGTTATTGATTTAGAAATCAATAGTTTTACTTCATTGTGGTCAAAGAAGATCCTTGATGTTTTTTCAGTTTTTTGAATGTTTTAAGACTTGTTTTGTGACCTAACATATGGTCTTTCCTTAAAAATGATCCAGGTGCTAAGAAAAGTAATGTGTATTCTGCAGCCACTGGATGAAACATTCTGTAAATATGTATCAGGTCCATTTACTCTATAGTGCAGATTAAATCTGAGTTTGTTAATTTTCTGTCTGGATGATTTGTCCAATACTAAAAGTGGGATGTTGCAGTCTCCACCTCTTATTCTATTGGGGTCTATCTCTGTCTTTGGTTGTAATGATATTTACTTTATATATCTGGGAATTCCAGTGTTGGGTGCATATATATTTAAAATCATCATAGATCTTCTTGCTGAACTGATTCCTTTATCGTTATATAATGAAACTCTGTCTCTTATTATGGTTTTTGCCTTGAAATCTATTTTTTTCTTATGCAAGTACAGCTACTCCTACTCTTTTTGGGTTTTCATTGTCATTGAATATCTTTTTCCATCCCTTTATTTGCAGTCTATGTGTGTCTTGATAGGTGAAGCGTGCTTCTTGTAGGCACCAGATCAATGGATCTTGTTTTTTTTTTTTAATTTTTTAAAATCTATTCAGCCACTCTATGTCTTTTTATTGGAGTGTTTAGCCCATTTGCATTCAATGTTATTATTGATAAGGACTTACTCCTGGCATTTTGTTACTGGTTTTCCTATTTTTTGTGGTCTGCTCTTCCTTCTTTTTTTCCTTTCTGTCTTCCTTTTAGCAAAGATAATTTTCTTTGGTGATATGATTTAGTTTCTTACTTTTTTGTTTTCTGTGTATCCGTTGTGTATTTTTTGCTCTGAGGTTACCATGAGGCTTGTAAATACTATCTTATAACCCTGAGGGTTTTTTTTTTTTTTTTTTTATTTTTTCTTTTTTTTTTTTTTTCAGTCCCAGGCATTTTTTTTTTTTTTTCTTTTTTTTTTTTTTTTTTGGTGTGGTCTTCTCTTCTTTCTCCTTCCTATCTTCCTTTTAGTGAAGATGATTTTCTATAATGATATGATTTAGTTTGTTGCTTTTTATTTTGTGTGTGTCTGTTGCATGTTTTTCGGTTTGAGGTTTCCATAAGGCTTTCAAATACTATCTTATAACCCATTATTTTAAGCTGATAACAACACTGTTTGCACAAACAAACAAGCATAAAGAAAATTATTAAAGAATTTTCACCTTAACTTCATCTCCTCATTTTCTAATTTCTTGTTGTTACTATTTAGGTCTTATTGTACTGTGTCTTGAAAAGTTGCTGTAGTTAGTATTTTTGATTGGTCCATCATTTAGTCTTTCTACTTAGGATAAGAGTAGTTTACACACCACAGTTATAGTGTTATATTCTGTGTTTTTTTGTGTACCTTCAGGTGATTATTGCTCAGTAATATCCTTTTCTTTCTGATTGAAGTGCTCCCTTTAACACTTCTTGTAGGGTGGGTCTGCTCTAAAATCCCTCAGCTTTTGTTTGCCTGAGAAAGTCTTTATTTCTCCATGTTTGAAGGATATTTTCATGTGATTTACTTTTCTAGGGTAAAGGTATTTTTCCTTTTGCATTTTAAATATGCCATGCCACTCTCTCTTGGCCTTTATGGTTGGTTTCCACTAAAAAATCTGCAGTCAGGCACATTGGAGATTCATTGTTATTTGTTTCACTGTTTTTAGGATGCTTTCTTTAACCTTGACTTTTGGGAGTTTGATTATTAAATACCTTGAGGTAATCTTCTTTGGGTTAAATCTGCTTGGCATTCTATAACCTTTTTGTACTTGAATGTTGATATCTTTCTCTAAGTTTGGGAATTTCTCTGTTATTATCCCTTCGAATAAAATTTCTACCCCTGTCTCTTTCTCTACCTCCTCTTTAAGGCTAATACTCTTAGAATTGCCCTATTGAAACTATTTTCTAGATCCTGCAGGCATGCTTCATTGTTTTTAATTCTTTTTTCTTTTGTCTCTGACTGTGAGTTTTCAAATAGCTTGTCTTGAAGCTCACTATTTCTATCATTTCTGCTATTAAAAGACTTTGAGGCATTCTTCAGTATATCAATTGCATTTTTCAACCCCAGAGTTTCTGTTTCATTTTTAAGTTATTTCAACCTCTTAGAATTCTGAATTCATTCTCTGTGTTAGCTTGAATTTGAGGTTTTTTTAACACAGCTATTTTGAATTCTCCTTGATATCGCATTTCTTTAACATATGAAAGGTCACATATCTCTATTTCTCCAGAATTGGTCCTTGGTGCCTTATTTAGTTCATTTGGTGAGGTCATGCTCTTCTCAATAGTCTTGAGACTTGTGGATATTTGCCTGTGTTTGGGCATTGAAGAGTTAGGTATTTAGTCTAGTCTTCACAATCTGGGCCTGTTTGTGCCCATCCTTCTTGGGAAGGCTTTCCAGATATTAGAAAAGACTTGGGTGTTGTGATCTAAGCTGTATGTGCATTAGGGGCACCCAAAGCCCAGTAATGCTGTGGTTCTTGCAGACTTTTAGAGGTATTGTCTTGATGGTCTTGAACAAGATCTGAAAGAATCCTTTAGATTTCCAGGCAGAGACTCTTTTTTCTCTTCTTTCTCTTTCTCCCAAAAATAAGTCTTTCTGTTTTGAGCCACCTGGAGCTGTGGGTGGAGTGAAACAAGCACCCCTGTGGCCAGCACTATTTAAACGGCACTGTGTCAGACTTGAAGCCAGCACAGCACTGGGCCTCACCGAAGTCTTGGCATAACCACTCTCTGGCTACCACCTATGTTTGCTCAAGACCCTGGAGCTCTATAATCAGCAGGTGGCAAAGTCAGTCAGGCTTATGTCCTTCCCTTCAGTGCAGTGAGTTCTCTCAGGTCTCAAGCAGGTCCAGAGATGTCATCCAGGTACCAGACACTGGAGTCAAAAACCTTAGAAATCTACCTAGTATTCTATTGTACTACAGCTGAGCTGAAACTCAATCCACAAGACACAGTCCTTTCACTCTTCCCTCACTTTTCTAAAGACAGAGCAGCCTCCACCCCATGGCCACTGCCACCGCAGGCTCGCGGGGATTACTGCCAGGCTACCACTGATGTTCCCTTAAGAATTCAGGGCTCTTCAATCAGCTTGTGTTGGATGTTGCCTGGCTTGGGACTCACCATTTGGGGCAGTGGGCTCCCCTCTGCCCTCGGGAAGGTAGAGAAATGTAATCCAAGATCCAGTACCTGGAATTGGTGACCCCAAGAGTCCTCTTCATGCTCTACCCTGCAAGGTTGAGCTGGTACCTAAGGTACAAGACAAAGTCCCCTTTACTTTTCCTTCCACTTTAGTGGAAGGAGTCTTGCCCCATAGCCATCACAGCTGGGAATGTGTTAAGTCTTATCTGAAGCCAGCAAGTCCCAGAGTCCTAAGGCTTTTGACATAGTATCTGGGTATCACTGCTAGTTATTCAGGCGCCAAGGGCTCTTCAGTTAGCAGGTAAGGAATCTTGCCACAGCTGGGTCCTTCCCTTCAATGCAGTAGGTTTCCTTCTTGCCCAGGGTGTGTCTAGAAATGTTGTCTGGGAACTGGGACCTAGAAAGGGGGCCTCAGAACTCTGACCAGTGCCCTGTCCCATTGTAGCTTAGGTGGTTTCCAGGATGCAAGACGAAGTCCTCCCCACTCTTCCCTCTTCTCTCCTCAAGTGGAAGGAAGAAGTCTCTTTCGGAGCTATCAGCTGTGCAGCCTGGGTTAGGGGAGGTGTTGCGCCAGGACTCCCTTTGCCACCCTGGCTACTGTCTCAGTCAGTTGAGTGCCCTCCCCTCCCCAGTCCACTGTCTGAGAGCCCAGTTCAGCACTAGGACTTGCTTAGGAGTTGCAGTCCTTGTGTCCTAGACTGCCTTTCATGTTTATTTGCGGGCCCCAGAGCACTTTGGCCCAAGGCGGTGTGGCTTGTGGGAACTCAAATTTCAATGCTGGGATGAGCAATTCCCCTCTGACTAGGGCTGGTTTAAATGCTCCCTCTGTATGCAGGCGTCAGCCCAGTTCCTTATTTTGCTTTCTGCTGTGACAGGACAGCACTGAGTTCAGTGCCTCACTTCAATTGCTGTGCTTTCCCTCTCCCAAGTAGTCAGATTCTCTCTCCACACCCCTCAGTCTCTGCCAGGCGATGGGGAGGTGGTGGTGGTGATTCGAGACTGTTTTTCTTACCCCTTCAGTGCCTCTTTCAGTGATACGAAGTTAAAACCAGGTACTGTGAGTGCTCATCTGACTTTTTGTTCTTACGAAGCTGCTTTTTTTGTGTGTAGGTAGTTGTTTAATTTGTGTCCTTGTGAGGAAGGCAGGGGATGATAGGTGGAGTCTTCTATTACACCATCTTACATTGGCTTCCTCTGCATTCTTCTGTCTGGGTGTCTCTGAGGCTCTGTGTTCCAGGATCTGTGTGTTCACAAATCTGCAAAGGCCTCTTTCCATATGCCCTGTGTTAGTGAGTCCCTGAGTCTGTGTGTTTCTGGAAGTTTGCTTTCCATGTCTGTGTCTCTGTCTGTGTTTCTGTATTTATCCTCTTCTCCATCTATTTTCCCCAGCTCTTGTCAATATCTCTGTGTTATTGTTTCTCTATGTTACTGTGGCCATGTCTTAAGTTGTTCTGTGATTCAATCCCTCTCGTTTTCAGTTCCTGTGTCTTTTTCTCTGGGTTCCCATGACTGCTGACATTTCGATGAGTCTGTTTGTCAGGCTGTCTTTCTGCATCTGTTTCTCTTTCTGTGTCACTCTGCCCCTGGTTTTGTTTTGGTCTGGCTCACCTCCTCTGTGTTCCTGCCTCTCTGTTTGCGTCTGGTGTCTGGTTCCATATCTTTTTATCTTTAAGCCACTATCTCTGTGTACTTGGGTCTGATTCCCAGTTCCCATGCCTTCTGTTGTGGCCTTGCTTGTCTATCTGTGTGTAGCTTTTTCTGGTGTTGCTAGGTGCATTTTGGTTCTGTGTCTTTGCATCCTTCCTTGCTTCTCTGGATGTACTTCTTTGTCACATGTTTACGCCCATTTGCTTATATTCTGCCTGTCTGTTTCTATGTGTTTAGGTTTCCTTGTTCCTGTTTCTATCTTACCAGACATGTCCCTGTGTTTCCGTCTCTGCATCTAGCCTGTGTCCATATGACTGTGTTTGTGGGTTCACATCCCTATGTCTACTTGTTCTGGGTTCTCTGTCTCTGAATTCCCAATGTCCCTGTCACTATGTCACAATGTCCCCATTTTACCTGGGTCTGCACCTTGCCTCTCCTTATGTTTCTTGTAACTGTGCAAAGCGTCTGAGTCTCCATGCCTTTATCTGTGGATCTGTGAACATATGAGTCTGTGCTCCTGTCTCACTCTTAGTGTATTCCTCTGCCTATGTCCCTATCTTTGTCACCAAGCCTGGGTCTGTGTAACATCTCTGTTTCTATATCTTTATACGTCTCTGGCCCTGTGTTTCTGTGTTCTCTTCCTATTCCCTGCCTCATGTTTGCAAATCAGCATGTCAGTGTATCTCTGAGTTTCTACCCTTCTGACCTTGGACTGTGGTCCTGGTCAGTATCTCCCTGGTTACCTATGTTCCCATGTCTCTGTGTCTTTTGATACCTCTGCTCCTGTGTCTGGATCTCTGTGTTTATCTATCTCGTAGTTTGTATATAGTTATATAGCAGTGTCTTGACATTACTCATTGTGTGTTTGTACCTAAGTGGCCTTGTTTCTTACTCCTCACTTCTTTGTGACAGGGACAGTAACTGAAAACCACAAAGACACAGAGGCTCAGCAAGAGAGCATCTCTTCATTTTTCTCTGAGTTTATGTCCCTGATGCTGCCACTCTGGCTCCCTGCCCCTATCTTTTTATGTCTCTATACCCCTATGCCCATGTTTGTTTTGTGATTCCTGTGTTTCCATAAGTGTCTGTCCCTCCATTCTCCATCCATATCTGTGTCCTTGCCACTGTTTTTCTGGGTGCGATCCTGTGTCTTTGGTTGTGAGTGTATATATATGTGTGTCTACTGCTATGTTATGGGATCCTTTTTTGTTAATTAATTTAATTCTTTTAACAAATATTTACTAAGCACCTATTATGTGATAGGCACTGGGGCTACATAGATGATTTGGAAAAGGTCCTTGCCCTCAAAGAGCTCACAGTCTAAGTCAGATATCCAAGACAAGTAAACAGATGGTTACTACACAGTCTAAGTGCTGTGAGCTTGGAGGGCGGGGGGCTATAGGAACCCAGAGGACAGGACCAAGCTCAATCTAGGGCAGGCATCAGAAAAGGCCTCCTAGAGGAGGTAATAACTAGGACTTGAAGGATGAATTACATTCACCTACAGGAACAAAGGAAGCATGTCTCATGTAGAAGGAAAAGCACATGCAATGGTGGTCCAGTGGTAGGAGTGAGCATGGTTTGTTAGGGAAACTCTAAGAGCATGGTTTGTTAGGGAACGTTGTGAGCAGAACTACTGACTGTTTTTTGTTTTACAAAAGTGACTTGTAAACCTGGTGTGGATCTTGGATTTGGAGGGAGTGAGACTGGAGACATGACGGACCATGAAGATGCAGAGGTTTCTGACTCTAGGCCTCTGCATGTGTGTGTGTTTGTATACTCTTGTGTATGTGTTCCTTAGAACATGCGTGAGTCTTTGTGTCCCTGTGTGTGCTTCCATGTCTTTGGGTCTCTGTGGCTGGCTCACCCCATGTCCTGGTTTCTGGATCTCCCAAATTCAGGTCTCCTGGCTCTGCCATCACAGGACATAGGAGAGGTAGGAGTGACCCAGAAGCTGCTCTACATGAGAGCGCTTCACCAGCCAGCAGGAAACCCAGCGGGGCAGCAGCCTTGGTGAGTCCTTCAGCAGCCTCTTGCCTAGAATCACAGGCACATCTGGGCCCTGGTGCCTTCGTAAGCGTGGCCCCATAGGTCCTGTCACCAGTCGGATGTCTGCGTGCTGGAACTGCCCTGAGGGAGAGAGATGCAGTGCTAGTCAGGGCAATGGCCTGAGTCCCTGCTCAGAGATCTGTAAGGAACTTAGAGCAGGACATCCAGAGGGATTTAAAGGAGGAGGAAGGAGGTGCAGCAAAGGACCAGAGGAAGGAAGAGGCTGGGCATTGTGGGAACTGTGCAGGAGCCAGATGGGACTGGAGTGTAATATGGAAGTAGGGAGCCAAAGTGGTTGGATGAAATGGCAGAGAAAGGGGGATAGCCAGGCTTGGAGGAGAAGACAGGGAAGATTAGGAAGAAGGAGACAAAAGGAGGGAGGAGGCCGAGAGGAGGTAAAAATATCTGTTCAACCCACTGTCAGTGCTCAAACTCTTTGGTATGAGCCTCTGCCTCAGGCTCTGCCAGTGTCTCCTGACCTACAGCCTGGCTTCCTGCAACCTACCTTCACAGCAGTCTCCAGAGGGATCTTTGTAACACCCAGATATGACTGTGTCTCTCCTCTGCTTATAACTCTTCATGACTCCTCGTTGCTTTCAGGATAAAGCCAATTCTTCATCCTGGCATTCAACTCTGACCACTCAGCTCCATTTCCTCCAACTTCTGTTCCTTTTCTCCATACCCTTGTGTAGCCTTTCAGACTCAGCATGGGTGTGTCTACCTCCTCCAGGAGGTCTTTCTCGAGCTCTGAGACTGGGCAAGTTCCCCCACTCTGGTTTTCTGTAGCTCTATGGGCAGCTTTCTGTCCAGCAATGATCCCTTCCTATGTTCACTATCCCTATCTGGTTCTGTCCTCTCCCAAGATGAAGGGCTCCTCAAGGGAAGAGCCTGTCTCTGATTCCTCTTCCTGGTTGGGGGCATGGGTGCCTCTCACCCTGGCAGGGTCTTTTTGGGGGCTGGTGCCCTCTGGCCCCTCTCAGCCTCAGCTGGACTTACCCATCAGGCCACGGGCTGAGGGGCTGAGGCCCAAGCCATTGGCCACGTAGAACCCCAGATGGGGTAGTTGCAGGGTACTGGGATGTCTGTAGCGGTGCCGGAGGACCAGGAACTCAAGGTAGGGCCCAAGGCGGATGGTAAGGTGGGCTGCAGCAGCCACGTAGAGCTCCAGCTGGGGCCTCTTCAGCACGGCAGGTCGGTCCCAGGACAGGTGCAAGGTACCCTCGCCTCGCAAAGATATAGAACTGCGGCTGATGGTGATAGTGTAGGCCCGGGGTTTCTCTGTACTGACTGTGATCGTCTGGAAGTAGGTGCGAGTCTGGTCCTCATGGCCCAGCCTTGGTGGCGCGCCAAGCAGCTTCCCACTCACGTGTAGCCCTGGAGGGAGGGGAGTGTGGGCCTGGAGCAGTGGCTTTTGCGTGGTCATTTACATGGTCACCCACAGCACGGGCAGATGAAGTAGTAGATTTGTGGCTAGAAAGCCCGCTCCGGAGAGAACTACATGTATAGATACATGTGCTTGCCTCTGAGTGTGTAAATGTGTGTGTTCGGTTATGCTCCTATGAGTAACTCTTGGCATATCAGTACATCTGCATGTTGGAGAAGGTGGTATGTTAGAATGCGTCGTTTTGGTTGTATGTTTATGTGTGTGCCCCTGGATATGTTGGTGTTCTATGTCTTGATGCAATAGTGTATGTTGTGTGCACCTAGTTATGTGTTAGTCTGTACTGATATGTATCTGGAGTGTCAGTGTGTGTGCATTTGGATTTGTATCATTTTTTGGCTTGGCGGATATTTCCATGCATCAGTATGTTGCATATAACAAGAGTAGCAGAGTATGTTTGCCGACTGTATGTGCTGAATTCCTGGAAATTGGGATCAGGCTGGAGGTATTCAGTGCTTGTATGCCCGAGGGTGTTGCGGTGCATGCCATTGTATATATCTGGGCATGTATTGTGTGTCACCATGTGTCTAGGTGCATATTATGAGAATGTTTAGAGAAAGCAAAAGATTTAGCAGAAAAATGCCTGGGAAATCTTCACCAGAGAATTCCTCTATACCATGACAATGCTTCTACTCATTTCTCTCATCAAACAAGGACAATTTTTCAAGAGTTTTAATTGGAAATCATTAGGCATTTACCTTACAGTCCTGATTTGGCTCCAACTTATTTTTGCTTCCTAATATTAAAAAATCTTTAAAGGACACCAATTTTTCTTCCTTTTTAAAATAATGCATAGAAGACGTTCATAACACGGTTAAATTCCCAGGACCCTCAGTTCTTTTGACTGACTGGCTGCTATTGTTGCTTACAAAAGTGTCCTGTACTTGATGGAGCTCATGTTGAGAAATAAAGTTTATGTTTTTAGTTTTTATCTTTTAATTCCATTTTACCACAAACTTTCTGAAGTCCCATCATATTTGTGTGAGTTTACTCCAAGCCCTTTTGTGTATCTGTGAGTATCTTGGTGTTTGAGTGTATTCATGTGTGTTTCTTTGTGTCTTGGTGTGTTCTTGTGTGCATGTTAGCGAGGTGCATTGCTGTGTGTCTGGGGTATTACTCCACAAATGTCTAGGGGTATTGACATGGATCTATCCAGCTGTGGTGTATGGGGCTGGAGTCCTTGGGGCTCTTACCTGCCTTTGGGTCCTCTATGAGCTGTAGCAAGTCCCCGGGGTGCCCATTCAGTGTGAAGCAGATCTTCTCTTCTGAGTGTGGGATTTGGATCACAAAGTGGGGGTCCCCATCCACTGCAAGGCAGGAGATACAACTCTAGAGTTAAAGGAATAAATGGAAAGGAGAGGGAGGAGAGAGGAGGGGAAGGGAAGAGGTCATGTCTATTTCCCCAGCCCCAGTCCCAGTGCACAAGCTACCCTGTACTCAAACAGGGGAGCCATGGGGTGACTGGCTTACCTGAGGAGGAGAAGGTGAAGACGCTAGGCAATGTGCCTGCAAAGGAGAGATAGACTGTGTTGGGAAGGGAGTAATCTATCATATTCCTAGGAATTCTGGGACCTCCTCCCAGATAAGGGCCATACTCCTGTCAGCATTTAAGGCTTCTCTGAAATCCAGTCCCTGCCTAGCTCTCCAGTCTCTACGCTCTAGCCCAATCAAACTGTAGTTATGAGTGTCCTGCCTTCTCTTCCTAGTGACCCTTTATTCCTGTTTCTCCTGCCATCCGGAATGTTTTTCTTTCCCTTAACTATAAAGGATCAATTTCTAATTATCCTTCAAGGCCAGCCCAAATGCTATTTTCTCTTGCTCTCTGCCGCTGGTAGGTAGAATTCTAAGATGGCCCCAGGATCCTTTGGTGTACACACTCTGTAAAATTTGCCAGAGTTGTGAATATGATGAAATATCCTTCCAGAAACAGTTTATTTCATGTGACCCTATTGACCTTATGAAGGGGATATTATCCAGGTGGGCCTGACCTAATCATGTAAGCCCTTAAAATTTGCATCTAGAGGTCAGAGACAGAGGAGTCAGAGAAATTTAAAGTGTGAGAAGGGTTTAGCGTTAGGGGAATGCTCTCTAGCTGCCTTTGAAGATGGAGAGGGACCACGTGACAAGGAATGCAGGAGACTTCTAAGTACTGAGAGTGGCCCAAGGTAACTAACCTCTAGCAGCTGAGAGTGATCCCCCAGCCAACAGCCAGCAAGAAAACAGGGACCTCAGTTCCAGCAACACAAAGAACTAAATTCTGTCAACAATGTGAATGAGTGTGGAAGAGGATGAGAGTTCAGTGTGACAGACACCTTCATTTCAGTCTTATGAGACCCTGAGCAGAGAATTTAACTAACCTATTTCTACTTAGACTACTGACTTACAGAACTGTGAGATTATTAATTGGTGTTGTTTTAAGCTACTAAATTTGTGGTAAATGTTGCACAACCACAGAAAACGAATACATTACCTCCTTCTGGGCTCCCACATGTCAATAAGAGTCCTAATGGAATGGAAATGAAGGCCTAGGGGATCTTTGTCAGGGGAGCTCCTTGCTCACCTTTTGCTAACCCCACAGAACGTCCTTGAGATCCCATGCTGCCTCCAGCTCCTCCCAGGATCTCCTCAGAATCACCATCCCAGTTTGGACTTCCTGCCAAGCACAGAAGAAATAAGAAAACCCTTCGAATTCCCAGGGAAAAGGCTCACAATCCTTCTGACAAGGAGAGCCCTCACTGGCTTTGCAGGCTAACCTGTCCATCTCCAGGACTGGGACCTTATGCTCTCCACAGCCTCTTAGTCTTTCAAGCTCAGATATGTTCAAAGTTCTTCCTTATACCATTTATGCATTCATTTGTCCGTTCATTCATTCATTCATTCAGGCATTGCTTAGGTATCAGGTATATGGCGGTGAAAAAGAGAGACATGTTTTCTGACCCAGTGAAGCTCATAGTTTAGTAGGGGGTGGCAGACATGAATGAAATAATAATTTATCACAGATGGTGATAAATGCTATCAGAAAAAATTAACGGAGTGACTGAGGGAGTTAAAGAGAGACCTGAAGTAGCCTGCTTGGGGGAGGGTGGGTAAGGAGATCTGAGCTGAGATCTAAGGCATGAGCTGGAGTTTGAAGGGCGATGGAAGGGATGAGGGCCGCAGGAAGGGGTAGGACAAAGCCAGTCAGGTGATTATCAAGCAGAGAGAGACAGTAGCTTGAAAAAAGTCCCTGAGTGGAGACAGGGTAGGGCATTCATTGGAGGAGCAAAGTAGAGACCAGAGGGGCTGGAGTTAAGAGAACGGGTGGGAGAGGGTGAGGTCATAGAGGAATGAGGGTAGGAAGCAGATCACACAGAGCCCGTTAGCCATGAAGAGGACTTTTAACTTCATTTTAAGTATGATGGGAAACTATTGAGGGATTTTAAATAAGGAAGGGTCATGAAGTGATTTGTGTCTTTAAAGGATCCCTTTGGGAAAGAGTGGCATGTAGCAGGACGGGAGAGGACGCAGGGAAACCAGTGAGGAGGCTGGAACAGTTTTCTAGGTGAGACACAACGGCGGTTTGCTGTCGCATAGTGACAACTGAGGTGGTGGGAAGTGGATGGATTTGGTAAATGTATTAGAGGTAACATTGCTAATAATTGAGGATGAATGGGACATTGGTGGGGTGTCTGATACATGTAGAGGATGTCATGCCCAAATTTGCATCCCTGTGACTTAGGCACCCCCAACTGGTTCTAATCTTGCCCTATAAGGTCACGTAGGAAATGTCTCTACTTCTCTCAGGAAGGCAGGATATTGGAGTGCTGAATCACATTCATTCTGTGACCAGACTGTATGAGTTCAACTCTCTGACTAGCTGTGTGACATGGAGAGAGTTATTTTACCTCTCTGGGCTTCATTCTCCTCATGTGTAAAATGAAGATGTCAACAGTTTCTCGTGAGGTTTAATTGAGACACAGGTACAATATGTAGAGCAGTACCGTGAATAAGAAGAGCTTACAAATGTTAATTTATTATTTTATAAGTTTTTTTTGAAATTAAAGATAATTTTAATGATCTTCCCAATCCGTCTACCCCTGTCATTAAGCAGGACTATTCACAGAGCTCAGAAAAACCAGTAAGACCTGACTCGCCAATGATACATCCCACCCCTGCTTGGGAAACATCAGCAGTTCTCTTGTCCAGCGTAACGAATGTCAAAGCTACCCCCTGGCTAATTTGTTTCTATTCAACCTTCCCAGTCTCAACATCCCTCCTCTCCCAAGGCCTCTAATTCCGTGTATGTATACTGAAGCCCAGAGAAATTAAGTAACTGGTCCAAAGTCCCAAAGCAAGCAAGCAAGGAAGCAGCGATTCCAGCACTGGAGTCTGCATAAGCCTTGTAGATTCCCAGCTCCTGGTACTGTCCATTCATACCTCACCCTCATGGCTCGACCTCTTACCCGTGGAACTCACCATCTGCATCAGGAGTGAGGAAGGTATAGAATGCTGGTGGGTTCAAGGACTCCACAAACTTGGATTCCACTGTTGACTCAGACAGCAGCACTAGCTCCTCAGGGAGAAGGAGCAGACTGATGGCCTCAGGGACGTTGCTGGAAGGCAGCAAGATTGGCAGGTTTGGAGGGCTGCCTTCTGTTGCAGACCTGGAGCTGTTGAGTAGGCTCATTGTTGGAACTCCTGGCCTAGATGTTCCCAGAACTTGCCTGGTCTTCTGGGGACCCAGCAGCAGGTCATGCTGATGCCAGAACCTTCCAGGGGGCAGAGTGGGGGCAAAGGGCATGGGGAGGGGTTCACCAAGGACAGAGGTGATTGTGGTACTGCTGGGACCTGTGGAACTTAAGATTGTATTTGGGAATGTGCTTAGGCTCTCAGGAGGTGGGGGTCTCAGTCTGTCAGGTCTAGGAGGTAGTAGGGTTTGGGGAATATGGGGGCTTGGGGTCTCAGGCTTGGAAACTGGTACACTTGTGGAAATTTGGTGTGGTGGGGCACTCGGTTTAAGAGATACTGAGATTTTAGGGGTCTTGGATAAGAGGATCCCAGGTCTGGGGTGTGGCATGTTGTTTCGGGTCTTGGGAGCAGGAACCCTAGGTCTGGTGTTTGGTGGGTACTTGGGAACCTGAAGTGTAGAGACACCAGGTCTTGACAGTGGCAGGCCTTTAGGTGACTGTGATGTGAGTGCCCCAAGTTGGGGGTGTGATGGAGCACCAGGTTTGGAATGCAGTGGAGTAACATGTTTCACAGTGCTAGCTTTGGGCGAGGCTGGGATGCCAGCTGTCAGAGTTGGGACTTGCGTCCTGGAGTTCATGGGTAATATATCAGGATTCTGGTGTGATGGAGTGCTGGGCTTCGGAGGCAACAGAGCACCAGAATTTGAGGGTACAGGAACAGTAGGTTTTGTCCTGAGAGTTGGCTGGGCCAAAGTGCCAGAATCCTGTTGTGCTGGAGTTTTGGCCTTTGGGTATGTGGGCATCGACAGGGTACGAGGGCTCTCTCCCAATGGCTCCAATTCTTTGGAACTGAGCATCTTCTTGGTAGAGGCTGTGGTAGTTGAGGATAAGTAGAACTTTGGTTTTACAGGCCTTGATTTGGGGGAGATAACCTTGGGCACCAAGGCTGGCTGAGCTGTGCTTACCCCTAGGCCATGCCTGCTGCTGGATGAGGGCATTATGGTGTTTGGCCCAGCTGTGGTGGAGATCTGTCTCCTGGTCTCCTCATTGGCCTCTTTGGGTTGCACCATGATCAGTGAAGTCAGAGGTGTGACAAAGCTGTATTCAAGGGACAGGTTGAGGACTTTGGCAGACAGCAGGTGGCGAGTGGTGGTGTCACGAGCTTGGAAGCGTGCATCCAGCAGCTCTCCAATGGTGACATAGGCCCAGAGGCGGCGGATGAAGTGGGCCGCATTTGGGGCTGGCTCCCCTGGGCACCCAAATGCCCTCTGGCTATTGTTGGTGGCCCCTTCACTGTGGCGGGCCACAAGAAGCTGATCCTTGGGGCCACGGGCTGCCAGGTGGATGCCCAGCTCCTGTTTGCCTGGCTGCACCTGGCCTGCCACCACCAGCTCTGAGCCACCAAAGTAGTTGGGGAAAACGGCCCAAGGGGAGGCCCCAACCAAGCCGCCCAGGTAGTCCAGACGCACATCTGCCAGCAGAGGCATGGAGATCTCCTCATAGAGGCCCTCCAGCTGTAGGGCCGCATCAGTGCCCTCATATATGCGCCGGGCTATTCCCCGATTTTCCAGGGAAAGGCGGCGCAGCAGTGTAAAGTCAGCATCATCCCCAAAGGCCAAGCTGAAAAGGGATACCCTGTGGCCTAGCGCCTGACGGACATTGGAGAGGATCACACTGGGGGTCGTCACGCCGGTTGTGGGCTCCCCATCTGTCAGGAAGATGATAAGAGGGATCCTTCCCACACTGGGGACCCTCCCAGGCTCCTGGTTGCTATGGTTCAGCACTGAAGCAGCTGCCAGCAGAGCTGAGTTGATGTCGGTCCCTAATTGGGGAATAGATTGTGAGACCATCTTCTCTGGTCACTTTTACCCCCATTGCAGACACACTGGGCACCTCACCAACCTCCCAAGCTCACAGCTCCTTATCTTTGCTCAGGCTGTATTCACTGTTTCTCCTTCCCAACTTCTTCACTCCCACCCAGACTTACTGATATCTGACACTGGGACCCACATGTCCTTGGCTTTTATCACTCTCTGTCTCATATTGTTCTTTGTTTCCTTGGTGGTGCAGGGTCGGGAGGGGAGATGTCTCATTCCCAGGTCAGACTGGCGGGTTCCCAAGGGCAGCACCCCCCCGACACACACCTTCTTGTTACAGGGGAAGAAAGGACAGAATTGACAGGAGGCAGTGGGAGACTTCAGTAATTGTCAGAGATGATTGCTCAAAAGCCAGGATCAGGGCAGCAGCTTGCTCAAATGCTTGGAAATAAATATCTAGATTATTGATTTAAAGAAAGTTTAGCAAATTCTTTCAAGGGTTTGCTTTAAAGAGGAGGAAACTGAGACCAAAAAGAAATGTGCCCTAAGATACATGGAGAATCAGCTGCACTCTTTCTTCAAGGAAAGGGTGATGGGAGAACGCAGAGGACAAAGGACCGTATTTGTGTGAAATCTAGTCTTGATATTTCAGGCACTGTGAGAATTGAGGAGGATGGGGGAATGAAGAGAGGGTTTCAGGAATTTCCCATATCACCACAGCCTGTCCCTTTGGGTGGGTAGATCTAATACTTACAACCATCAGCTTCCATGCGATGCAGGTAGTCTTTGGCACTGTGGACATTCCGGGTGGTGGCCTGGATTGAGCCTCCAGCTTTCCAGACACTAACTGTGTCAGAAAAGGAGATGATGTTGAAGTAGTCATTGGCTTGAAGGTCACTGAGAATCACATTCATGGCCTTTTTAGTCTGTGGGATATGGATGAAATGAAGGGAATGGAACAAGACTTAAGCTCTATCAGATTGAAAGGTTCTTTCTACACAAGGCACTAAAATCTAAGCGTTATATGGTTTTAAGACCCTCTGACTGCAGGACTCTGTGAATCTAGGATTCTCAGGTGAAAGTACTCTATGGGTTCCAAGGCATAGAACTACACTGTTTAATACGGTAGCTAATAGGCACATGTAGCTAATATAAAT
The DNA here is from genome assembly GCF_001604975.1 of Cebus imitator. Taxonomy (NCBI): domain Eukaryota; kingdom Metazoa; phylum Chordata; class Mammalia; order Primates; family Cebidae; genus Cebus; species Cebus imitator. The sequence goes on from NW_016108270.1 coordinate 126,158, forward strand.
TAGCTAAAATTAAAGAAAAATTTAAACATTCTTTACTTGCAGTAGCCACATTTCAAGTGTTCAATAGCCATATGTGGTCAGTGGCTACTATATTAGATAGCACAGAATTTTAGGTCATTTCCATCATCAAGAACTTCATATTGGGCACTAGTGCTCTAAAAGGTTCAAGCTCCATGTTTTTTTGTTTTTTTTTTTTTGTTTTTTAAGATGGGGTTTCACCATGATGGCCAGGCTGGTCTTGAACTTCTGACCTCAGGTGATCCACCCACCTCGGCCTCCCAAAGTGCTAGGATTACAGGCATGAGCCACCGCACCCAGCCAAAGCTCCACGTTTTTGGAGCCGGAAAATTCATTTGCTATATGATCCCTGGACTCCATGACCCAGGATTCAATGATTCCAGGACTCTAAAGTTTAGGACCTTTATGATCCTAGGTCTCTCTAGCTGCCTTTCAATGACTTGGCACGCTTTGGTTCTGCTCTAATCCGCTTTTCTGCCTCACCTTCCATTTCTTCCAGGCTAGTCACACCAGCCCCTAGAAAACACAGATTCTAGTTCGACTCCATAAACCTTGCTCTTATTGTGCTCTTTAGATAGCATACCCTCCCACTTCCCCTTTATTTATTCACAACTTTACTATTCTTTCAGTTGCTCCTTCTCTGGACAGCTCTTCCTTAAGTTGCCAACCCTGACTCATGCCCTTCTTGCTTACATATTCCCTGTCCCAGTCCGTTCACTGTTTTCCATGAAATATTTTTACTTTTTATCCAAATGTTGAATCCTTTGGGAGAAAGGCTTATAATGCTTCTTGTTATTGTCTCCATGGCAACACTAGCATAGGGCTAGGCCCATAGGAGGTTCAGGGAATAGAGTATATAGGGTCTACCATTCGGTATAATTTACGGGACACTTGCTATGTTCCAGGCACTGTGCTAAATACTTTAGATGCATGAGCTTATTTAATTATCACATCAACACAATGAAGAAGGTACTAATATTATCCACATTTTATAGGTGATGACACTGAGGTTCAGAGAGATGATGACTTGCTTAAGGTCACACAGCTAGTCATTGATGGATGAGGGATTCAAATACACATGTGGGAGGTTTTAAATCAGTGATCCTAAGCACAGCATTATGCTTTCAATCCTTTATATAGGTATGGATTTCAGAGACCACAGGAAGGACACGTGAGACTCATTTTTCTCTACACCTCAAACTGATAGGAAATGTCTCGAATGTTTCTAAGTGGATTAGAGTCTTTCCCGCCATAGGGAGAGCTCTGGGGCCAGGTTGTACATTATGGGACAGGGAGCTAAGCACCATACTCTTGTTTCCATTGAGAGGGGAGAGACTTAAGAGTATGACCTTTCCTGAGAAGAGCAGAAGAAAAGTGAGAGCCTACGAGGGCCTAGAAGTCAGAACCTCTTGTTGACCAGGAATAGACTGTTTGGAGAAGTGTGCTGTTTAATCTCCAGTTACTTTGAGATTTCGCAGCTATCTTTCTGTAAGTGACTTGTAGTTTAATTCCATTTGGTTTGAGAGCACACTTGGTATAATTTATGTATTATTTTAAATTTGTTAAGGTATATTTTAAGGCCGAGGATATGGTCTATCTTGGTAAATGTTCCATGTGAACTTGAGAAGAATGTGTAATCTGCTGTTGTTGAATAAAGTATTCTAGAAATGTCAATTCGATTCAGTTGATCGACGGTGCTGTTCAGTTCAGCTATGTCCTTTACTGATTTTCTGCCTGCTGGATCTGACAATGACTGATAAAGGGGTGGTGAAATCTCCAATTACAATAGTGTTTTCATGTATTTTTACCTTCCAGTTTCATCAGTTTTTACTTCATATATTTTGGTATGTTGTTGGTTGTCACATGCACATTAAGGATTGTTTGTCTTCTTGGAGAATTTCCCCTTTATCATTATATTTGTTTTATTGTTATATAATGCAACTGTTTATTGCTGAGAATTTCCTTGCTTTGAAGCCTATTTTGTCTAAAATGAATACAGCTATCCTAGGTTTCTTTAATTTGCGTTAGCATGGTATATCTTTCTCTATCCCTTTGCTTTTGATTAATCTGCATCTTTATATTTAAAGTGGGTTTCTTACAAACAACCTACGATTGGGTCTTATTTTGTTATCCACACTGAGAGTCTTTGTCTTTTAATTGATGTATTTAAACCATTTATGATTACAGTCATTACTGACATAGTTGGATTAATATTTGCCAGAGTTGTAAATGTTTTCTATTTTTTTTAAATTCTTTATTCTTATGTCTTCCACTTAATTTCTGGCTTCTCCAGTTTTAATTGGGCATTTTACATGATGACGTTTTATCTTATCTTTAGCATATGCATTAGACTTAAAAAAATTTAGCAGTTCCCCTAGAGTTTGCAGTATACATTTACAACCAATCCCAATCCACTTTCAAATAATACTATACAGCTTTATGCATAGTGCAAGTACCTTGTAACAGAGTATTCCAAACTATTCCCTTTCATGCTATACAATATTACTCTCATTAATTTCACTTATTCATAAGCTACATTCACTAAATACATTATTATTACTTTGAAAAAATATTGTCTGTTAGGTCAGTTAATAAGAAAACTAAAGTATTTTACTTTACTTTCATTTATTCCTTCTCTAACACTCTTCCTATCTTCATGTAGATCCAAGTATCTGAGTTATATCATTTTCTTTATGTAGAACGTCTTTTAACATTTCTTGCAAAGCAAGTTTATTGGTGACAATTCCACAATTTTTTGTTTTGTTTTGTTTGAGAAAGTCTTTATTCTTCTTTCACTTTGGAAGAATAATTTGATGTATACAGAATTCTAGGCTGGTGGGGTTTTTTCCTTCAACACTTGTAATATTTCACTCCACTTTCTTCTTGCTCCCATGGTTTCTGAAGAAAACTCTGATACAGTTCATATCCTCACTCCTCTTAGGTAAGGTACGTCTTCCTCTGGCTTTTAAAAAAAATTTTCTGCTGTCTGAATATGATATGCCTAGGTATAGACTGTTTAGTATTTATCCTGCTTTGTGTTCTCCTAAGCTTCTTGGACCTGAGGTTTAGTGTGCATAATTTATTTTGGAAAATTTGTATCTATTATTACTTAAAATATTTCTTCTGTTCCTTTCTCTCTTTCTTCTCCTTCTATTATTTCCATGATGTATATATAACACTTTTAAAATTGTTCCACAGTTCTTGGATATTCTAAGATGTAGCTTAAGATTCTTTTTTATTTTTATTTTTTAGCTTTAGGAATTTCTATGAATGTATTTTCAACCTCACTGATTCTTTACCCAACCATGTCCAGTCTATTGATGAGTGAATCAAAGACATTCTTCATTCCTGTTGCAGTATTTCTGATATCCAGCATTTCCCTTTTATTTTTCTAGGATTTTCATGTTTCTGCTTACATTACCACGTGTTACCCTTATGTTTGGTACACTTTATTCACTAGTGCCCATGGCATATTAATCATGGGTTTTAAAATTCTTGGTTTGACCCATTAAAAAATTGGCAAAGGGCACAAACAGACACTTCTGAAAAGACATAAATGTAGACAAGAAGCATTCGAAAAAAATGCTTAAAATCACTGATCATTAGAGAAATGGAAATCAAAACCACAATGAGATACCACACCAGTCAGAATGGCTATTACTAAAAAGTAAAAAAACAAAAACAAAAACAAAACAAAACATGCTGGCAAGGTGTGGAGAAAAAAGAATGGTTATATACTGTTGGTGAGAGTGTACATTAGTTCAGCCACTGCGGAAGACAGTGTGGCCATTCATCAAATATCTAAAAACAGAAATACCATTTGACCCAGCAATCCCATTACTGGGTATATACCCAAAGGAATATACATCATTCTACCATAAAGACACATGCACATGTATGTTCACTGCAGCACTATTTACAATAGCAAAGACCTAAATGCCCATCAATGGTGGACTGGATAAAGAAAATGCGGTACATACATATCACGGAATACTATGCAGCCTTAAAAAAGAATGAAATCCTGTCCTTTGCAGGAACAGGGATGGGAACTGGAGGCAATCATCCTAAGTGAGTTAATACAGGAACAGAAAACCAATGCTGCATGTTCTCACTTATCAGTGGGAGCTAAACATTGAATACACATGTACACAAAGAANAACAAATACTGCATGTTCTCACATGTAAGTGGGAGGTAAACAATGAGAACACATGGACATAAAAACAGGAACCACAGACACTGGGGCCTACTTGAGGGTGGAGGGTTGGAGAAGGGTGAAGATTGAAAAATGACCTATTATGTCCTGTGCTTATTACCTGGGTGACAAAATAATCTGTACACTAAACATCTGCAAAACTCAGTTTAACCACATAACAAACCTGCACAGGTATCCACTGAACCGAAAATAAAAGTTGGAAAAAATCTTTCAATCAAAAATAAAATTGTTTGATAATTTCAACATCTCTGACATATTGAGGTCTGGCTGTGATGTTTGTTTTCTCTCTTCAGACAGTGTTTTTCTCCTTTTACCATGCCTTCTCATTGTAGGTTGAAAGCCAGACATGATGTATTGGGTAAAAGGAACTAAACTAAATGGCATTTAGTGTATCTGGCTACAAGTTAGATAATGTTTCCTGTTTGGAGCAGTTTTAGGTGTCAGAGGCTAAAATTACTACTTTTTTTGACAGGGTCTTGCTCTGTTGCTCTCTAGGAGTAGTGGTGCGATCTTGGCTCATTGCAAGCTCCACCTGCTGGGCTCAAGCCATCCTCCAAATGCAGCCTCCTGAGTGGCTGGGACTACGGGTGCACACCATCACGCCTAGCTAATTTTTGTATTTTTCATAGAGACAGAGTTTTGCCATGTTGCCCAGGCTGGCCTCAAATTCCTGAGCTCAAGTGATCTGCCTACCTCAGCCTCCCAAAGTGCTAGGATTACAAGTGTGAGCCACCGTGCCTGGCCAAAATTACTTCTAATGTCGTATTTTTGTTGTTTCGGTTGTCTTTGGTTTTCCCTCAGAACATTTTCTTAAATAGGGTTTGGGTTTGTAGTTCAATCAGCTGTAACTTTCCGTTATTGTAGAGGAGCACAGTTGATATGGTGATAGTGTGTGGAGTGAGAGGAAGCATTCTATACTCTTATGAGGAGGTCTCAGTCTTTCAGTGAATTGGTGTCCCTGGGATATAAACTTACAAGGGTTTCTGAGATTTTAGCCCTCTTGAGTGAAACAAGAAGACTAGAAAGGGCTGGATTTGGGGAGATCCATCCCTCTACACTGGGGCTTGGGAGCTGGCAAGGGGTACTACCCATTTTTCCTCAGGTTGCTTGACTCTGGTAAAACAAACTCAACCTTGGGTCCCAAAGGCTCTGTGACTGAAAGATTAAGGAACAAAAGCTATACATTTGCAAGACACCAGAACAAAGAGCTCCAAAGTATTATGGTATGAAATGCTGATTGCAGAACTTTACGGATTCAGGGGATAAAGTCAAAGCCTCCTTGGTCTATGGCCTCGGATCCATGGGCACAGTGGTAGAACTGCAACAAGACTAAAATTGATATGGCTCCCAACTCTGGTTTCCAATTCTATAATGCCAGTACTCTATACTATTAGGCCTTTAAAGTAAAATTAAAAAAATTAACAAAGACTCAAACCTTGTGGTCTGAAGAATGAGAGTCTCTGTGGCCTAAGGTTTTCTTACTTTTGGATTCTAGGATCCCAAGGTGTTCTAGCTTGAGGGTCCTCTATGACCTTGGGCTTTTGTGGTTGAGGGTCTCAACGGTTTCAGTCCCCACAGACCAATGTGTCAATGTTCTTAGAACTCTATGGCTCCAGGTCCACAGGCTCCTGTTAGGTAAGATACCAGGACCATAGGGTAGGCTCAAGTCTGTAAGACTAAAGAGTCATGGGATGATGGGATCTCTGCTCCCAGGATCCCATTGTTACCACACTGACTGATTTCTGGGCCTTCTGATACTAGCACTAAGAAAGGGTTCCAGGATCCTTCTTACCTGTTTCATCTTGGTACCAAACACGGAGCCGCTTACGTCAATAACAAAAAACACATTCTTCTCCATAGGTGGAAGGCCTCTAGGGGCAAAGTAGTGAACGAAATAGCCATCGTAAATCTGGACAAAAGAATTAAAACCAAAAAGGACTGTGAAAGCCAATCTAAGTCAGGTCCCCTCTTATTCTCCTGCATAACACTCTGAGGTTTGCTTCCCAGGACTTCTCACTTTTTAAACAG
>NW_016108271.1:0-403 GCF_001604975.1 Cebus imitator
TTGTTCATTCAGAGCTGCTGGGCAGGTACTTTTAGGTCTGCTGCAGCAGAACTCATAAACTGCTTTTTGTTCCCAGGTGCTCTGTCCCAGGGATTTAGGGCTTTATTTGAGTTTCCATTATGCTGCTGCTGCCTTTTTTTTTTTTCCTTCAGACCTGCCCTGCCCAGCAAGGAGGCAGCCTAGTCACTGTCTGCCTGCATAGGCTTTGCTGAGCTGCTGTGGGCTCCGCCCAGCTGCCGAGTGAACTTCCCTGCAGTCCTGTTTATACGGTTATAGTTAGAACTGCTTTGGCGATGGTGGCCCGCCTCTGTTGAGGCAGAGTCTCTCTGCTGTGCCGGGTTGCCACGGCAACGGTGTGCTGCCTCAGCATTGGCCGACTACCTCGGTCGTGGCGGGCTGCCTC
>NW_016108271.1:880-31650 GCF_001604975.1 Cebus imitator
TGCCCTGGAATCTGCTGTCCTGGTTCCCGGCTCAGTCCCCTTTTTAAACAGATGAATGGGCGACTTCCTGTGGCTCCAATCGCCAGCCTAAAGGGCACCCAGACTGGTGTATTTTGTACGGAGAACCGCGGCTCTGGGGTGCCGACAAAGCAGCCGCGCGGGACAAAGCAGCGGCGCTGGCCGAAACAGCCGCGCTTGTGACCTGTGGAGCTCCTCCGCCTGGGAATTTCTTAGTCTGGGCAATAAAAATGCGGTGTCCACTCACCCTCTACACTTTCACTGGCAGCTGAAATCCCGAGCTGTTCCTAAACGGCCATCTTGGATCCTGAAAGGATTTTTTTTTTCTAGTGCCAGATTTCAAAGGGAATGCTTCCAGTTTTTGCCCATTCAGTATGATATTGACTCTGGGTTTGTCATAAATAGCTTTTATTTTGAGATACATTCCGTCAACACCTAGCTTATTGAGAGTTTTTGCATAAAGGGCTGTTGAATTTTGTCCAAGGCCGCCTCTGCATCTGTTGAGATAATCGTGTGGTTTTCACCTTTGATTCTGTTTATGTGGTGGATTATGTTTATAGACTTGCATATGTTAAACCAGCCTTGCATCTCCAGTATGAAGCCTACTTGATTGTGATGGATAAGCTTTTTGATGTGCTGTTGCAATCCGTTTGCCAGTATTTTATTGAAGATTTTTACATCTATGTTCATCATGGATACTAGCCTGAAGTTTCTTTTTTTGTTGAGTCTCTGCCAGGTTTTTGTATTGGGATGATGTTGGTCTCATAAAATGATTTAGGAAGGATTCCCTCTTTTTAGAATGTTTGGGATAGTTTCAGAAGGAGTGATACCAGCTCCTCTTTATGTCTGGTAAAATTCAGCTGTTAACCCATCTGGACCTGGGCTTGCTTTAGTTGGTAGGCTATTAATTGCTGCCTCAACTTCAGCCCTTGTTATTGGTCTATTCAGGGTTTCAAATTCTTCCTGGTTTAGACTTGGGAGTGTGCAAGTGTCCGGGAATTTATCAATTTCTTCCAGATTTACTGGTTTATATGCATAGAGTTGTTTGTAGTAATCTCTGATTGTCAGCTTCTGGATTTACTGATTTTTTGAAGGGGTTTTTGTGTCTCTCTCTCCTTCAGTTCTGCTCTCATCTTAGCTATTTCTTGTCTTCTGCTAGCTTTTGAGGTTTTTTAATCTTCCTCCTGTAGCTCTTTCAATTTTGATGTTAGGGTGTCAATTTTAGATCTTTCCTTACTTCTCATGTGGGCATTCATTGCTATAAATTTGCTTCTAGACACTGCTTTAAATGTGTCCCAGAGATTCTGGTATATTATGTCTTTGTTCTCGTTGGTTTTGAAGAATATCTTTATTTCTGCCTTCATTTCATTGTTTGCCCAGTCAACATTCAAGAGCCAGTTGTTCAGTTTCTGTGAAGTTGTGTCGTTCTGAGTGAGTTTCTTAATCCTGAGTTCTAATTTGACTGCACTGTGATCTGAGAGTCTGTTTGTTATGATTTCTTTTGCATTTGCTGAGGAGTGATTTGCTTCCAGTTATGTGGTCAATTTTAGAGTAGGTGTGGTGTGGTGCTGAGAAGAATGTATATTCTGTGGATTTGGGATGGAGAGTTCTGTAGATTTCTATTAGGTTTGCTTGGTCCAGATCTGAGTTCAAAATCTGGATATCCTTGTTAATTTTCTGTTTCATTGATCTGTCTAATATTGACAGTGGAGTGTTAAAGTTTCCCACTATTGTGCAGGAGTCTAAGTCTCTTTGTAGGTCATTAAGAACTTATTTTATGTATGTGGCTGCTCCTTTATTGGGTGGGTATATATTTAGGGTCGTCAGCTCTTCTTGTTGCATTGATCCTTTTACCATTATGTAATGCCCTTCTTTGTCTCTTTTGATCTTTGTTGGTTTAAAGTCCATTTTATCAGAGACTAAGATTGCAACTCCTGATTTTTTTGGCTTTCCATTTGCTTAATAAATCTTCCTCCATTCCTTTATTCTGAGCCTATGTGTGTTTTTGCATGTGAGATGGGTTTCCTGGATACAGCACACTGATTTTGACTTTTTATCCAATTTGCTAGTCTGTGTCTTTGATTGGGGCATTTATCCCATTTACCTTTAAGGTTAATATTGTTATGTGTGAATTTGATCACGTCATTTTGATGCTAGCTGGTTGTCTTGCCCATTAGTTGATGCAATTTCTTCATTGTGTCAGTGCTCTTTACTATTTGGTACATTTTTGGAGTGGCTGGTACTGGTTATTCCTTTCCATGTTTAGTGCTTCTTTCAGGAGCCAGCCTGTGTAAGACAGATCTGGTGGTGACAAAATCTCTCAGCAATTACTTTTTTGTAAAGGATTTCATTTCTTCTTCACTTATGAAGCTTAGTTTGGCTGAATATGAAATTCTAGGTTGAAAGTTCTTTTCTTTAAGGACGTTGAATATTCACCCCCACTCTCTTCTGACTTATAGGGTTTCTGTCGAGAGATCTGCTGTGAGTCTGATGGATTTCCTTTGGTGGGTAACCTGACCTTTCTTTCTGGCTGCCCTTAGCATTTTTTCCTTCATTTCAACCTTGGTGAATCTGCCGATTAGTGCCTTGGGGTTGCTCTTCTTGAGGAATATCTTTGTTGTGTTCTCTGTATTTTCTGGACTTGAATGTTGGCCTGCCTTGCTAGGTAGGGGAAGTTTTCCTGGATAATACCCTGAAGAGTGTTTTCCAGCTTGCATTCATTCTCTCCATCACACAAACACATAATCAACAGATTCACCGGCATTGAAATAAAGGAAAAAATGCTAAGAGCAGCCAGAGAGAAAGGTAGAGTTACCCACAAAGGAAGCCCTTCAGACTCATAGGGGATCTCTTGGCAGAAACCCTACAAGCCAGAAGAGAGTGAGGGCTGATATTCAACATCCTTAAAGAAAAGAACTTTCAACCTAGAATTTCATATACAGCCAAACTAAGCTTCATGAGTAAGGAGAAATGAAATCCTTTACAAACAAGCAAATGCTGAGAGATTTTGTCACCACCAGGCCTGCCTTGCAAGAGCTCCTGAAGGAAGTACTAAACATGGAAAGGAACCACCAGTACCAGCCTCTGCAAAAACATACAAAATTGTAAATATCATCAGCATTATGAAGAAGCTGCCTCAACTAATGAGCAAAACAACCTGCAAGCATCATAATGGCAGGATCAAATTCACACATAACAATATTAACCTTAAATGTAAATGGGTCAAATCCCTCAATTAAAAGATACAGACTGGCAAATTGGATAAAGAGTAAAGGCCCATTGGTGTGCTGTATTCAGGAGACCCAGCTCATGTGCAAAGACACACATGGCCCAAAATAAAGGGTTGGAGGAAGACTTACGAAGCAAATGGAAAGCAATAAAAGGAAGGGGTTGCAATCCTAGTCTCTGATAAAAAAAGACTTTAAATTAACAAAAATCAAAAGAGACAAAGAAGGGCATTACATAATGGTAAAGGAATCAATGCAATAAGAAGAGATAATTATCCTAAATGCATATGCACTCAATGCAGGAGCAACCAGATAGATACATAAAGCAAGTTCTTAAAGACCTACAAAGAGACGTAGAGTCCCACACAATAATAGTGGGAGAATTTAACACCCCATTGTCAATATTAGACAGATCAATGTGATAAAAAAATTAACAAAGATATCCAGGACTTGAACTCAGATCTGGACCAAGCTAACCTAATAGACATTTACAGAGCTCCCCACCCCAAATCCAGAGATATACATTCTTCTCAGCACTACATCCCACTTATTCTAAAATTGACCACAAAATTGGAAGTAACAATTCTATGCAGCCATAGAAAAGAATGAGTTTATCTTCTTTGCAGGGACATGAAGCTGGAAACCATCATTCTCAGCAAACTAACACAAGAACAGAAAACCAAACACCTCATGTTTCCACTTGTCAGTGGGAGTTAAACAATGAGAGCACATGGACAGAGGGAGGGGAACATCTCATACCGGAGCCTGCTAAGGGGCGGAGGGATAGGGGAAGGATAGCAGAGCAGTGGGGGGCTAGGAAAGGGATAGCATTAGGAGAAATAACTAATGTAGATAATGGGGTGATGGATGCAGCAAACCACCATGGCACATGTATACCTATGTAACAAACCTTTATGTTCTTCACATGTACCTCAGAACTTAAAGTATAATAGAAAATGTTTTTAAGGTAAAAAAAGAATGTTGAATATGGGCCCCCATTCTCTTCTGGCTTGTAGTGTTTCTGCTGAGAAATACACTCTTAGTCTGATGAGCTTCCCTTTGTGGGTAACCTGACCTTTCTCGCTTGTTGCCCTTAACATTTTTTCCTTCTGTAATGGAGTGACCCAGGTTCTTGGCCTCCCCTGCCACAGGAATGGGGGAAAAGGTCCTGGAGGTGCGGTGGGTTCATTCAAGTAAATATTGGACCCAAAGAGTTTTGCCGAAAGTGATTTATTTGGCAGAGAGAAGTAGAGAGAGAAAGCACGATCTCCCATGCTATTGTGGGAGGGGATTCAGAGATGGAGTCTGTATAGGTAAGGGAGTAGGGGGGATTTTAACCTGGAAGTTACTCCCACCTCAAGTCCTTGTCCAGTGAGAGGAGCTTTTCCGAACCTCCTCTGGAGTGATTGATCTTCGACTCTGATGTGGGATTGGCTGCCTGGCTTGCAATAGAGTGCTTCCTCCCAAGGCTTTCGGCAGTCTTTTTAAACAAAGGAAGCTCACCTGGGCTGTCTACCTTCCCACTGGGAAAGTCAGACAAAGAACTCTAGGCTCCCAGATGGGGTGGGGGGTGGATAGAGGTATGGTACTGGGAAGTTCTTGCCTTTGAAACCATGCCCTTTGTGGCCCCGGGAAGAGAAGTTAATGTAGTCCCTCAGTGCCCCTCTGAACAGGAAAGTTTAACTGCTGTTTGGTCACAGTCATTGACCACTCTTTAACTACTTCCTGCTGAATTGGGGCACAGAAGGGGCCCTGCAATTGAGGTTTCCACTAGAGGGGAGCTTCTCAGGGGTGCAAGTTGATCCAGAGATCCACGATAGAGCTTATGAACCAAGGACATCTGGGGTTCCATTTGCAGGATCACTTGTAGCTTTATGGTTTTAATTCTAGAAAAAAAGAATGTGACACGAAGTTTAAAGATGAGAAGACCAGAGGCCAACTACTACAGAATGGTTATAAACCTAGGAGAGGACTGAGCCAGGACAGCCAGTTGTTAATCAAGCTCCACAATACTGTTTCTTGAAGGTTTTTAGCCCTGTGTTTGATTGATCCCTGAGTTCTTTAATTTTGTTTAAGACAATACCTGATTGGTTTATAAAGTAGCAGCATTTCCTCCTAGAAAGAGACAGGTTTCTTCTCTCTTGGCTGTTAGCAGATTTAGGGCCCTTCTACTTTGAAGAGCTACGGCAACTAAGGAGTTAAGCTGCTTCTGCAGAGTGGGCAGCCTCTGCCGAGGGAATTAGCCACCTTCTCACGTTATTAACTCCTGAGATAGCTTGTATTAAAACTGAGTAGAGGTAGTAGCTTTTCTAATGCCGGCGCCAAGTTTTCCTATGATTCCGGCTCCCCCTCCCCGACCATGAAAGGAGTAACTGGAGATAGCAAAGTCAACAGTGGTAGCCCTGTTAATGCCAGGATGTGAATTAGACTCATGAGCAGCTACTCTCCTGGGGATCTCGTCGGAAGAGCAAACGTTGAGGAGTAGGTGAATTAATGAAAGGATGATGGGTGCTGAGAATGAGAACAGAGGCTTGGCTTGTAGGGGGCGCTGCCTTCATTACAGACCACGTGACTTTCGTGTCTTTGAGCCCCTTTCAAGATTGGTAAAATATGGATAATAGTCTGCTTGGCATGAAATAAATACACCTGTGAAATTGCTTTTTTTAAAAAAAAAAAAATGGCTTGTAGGTGTACAAAGGGTCGTCTCCTGGAACTTCAGGCTGAGGAGTGGAGGGCCTATGATTTTCTCCAGGTGTCCAAGGCTTCAGCCGAGTGTGATGAACCCATGAGTCAATCCCCACCACTTTAACTGCCACTGGGATAGACAGAATAACCAAAAATGGTCCTTCCCAAGATGGGCCTAGAGAGGCAGAGTCTGAGGGGAGAGACTTAACAAGCACCAGGTCTCCCCGTATTTCTCCCAGCCCCTAAGTTATAACTGGGGAGACACACTCTTCTCTCATGCCTGCCTCATCACGCCCCTCCTTCGAAGGCTTTTGGCAATCTTTTTAAACAAAGGAAGTTCACCTGGGCTGTCTACCTTCCTGCACGTGGGAAAGTTAGACAAAGAACTCTAGGCTCCCAGATCGGGGAGTGAATAGAGGTATGGTGCTGGGAAATTCTTGCCTTTGAAACCATGCCCCTTGTGGACCCAGGGAGAGAAGTTAACACAGTCCCTCAGTTTGACCTTGGAGAGGTTAAGCAGGCAGTGGGGAAGGGCACTGAGCGGCGGGTTCACATTAGAATCATCCGTGCTGTGAATCACCACCTTCACACTCTCACCTCGTTTTTGTACTTTAATATCTAAGAACTGTGTGTTGGAGAAAGGGCAGGGAGCAATCCCATTCTTTGAACAAGGACATTGATGTGCAGTCATCAGCCTTTTCTCTCCTCTGATTTCAGGGCAGGCCTTATTTTCTTGGAGGCCTGGTGCAGTCCCATGGGAGATGGGAAAGGGGGAGATCTGGCTGCCTGGCATTGGTGTGGACAAAAGCATGTCACACAGCATCTTCTGCTGAACGTTTAGAACTGGCCCCTTTTCCTGTTTAATAGCCCGTTAGCAGAAGGGAAAGCAGGTTGCCATGTATGTGCCCTGGTTTCGTGGCGATGAGGTGTGGCTTTTCAGTCTTTGGATGTGTTTTACATCCCTGAGTCACAGTGAGCTGTGCCCATTGGGAGGACAGGGTGGGACTGCAGCCTGGGCTTTCAGTGCGAAAGATCCTGGCCCACTTGATGCTGCTTACCCCCAGGCATCCTGTACCTAGTGTGCCATGTTTTCAGGGTCTGTGTGCCAGGTGGGCAGTCCAGGAGCTCCACTCACAGCTGCTGCTGGCTGTGCTGTGCTATCTCTACTGGGAGCAACATTCTCCCCAGAAAACTGTGGTCTACAGCAAGGAGAGGGTCCTGGGCAGCAGGGGCGGCTTTGACCCCACCACGTAAGCCTCACCACCAGGGGATGTAGAAATGAAGCCAGGAAATTCTTAAGGGCCCTGGACAAGCAGAAGTGGATCCCTTTGGGGTGCAAGGAAGAGAGGAGTAGGATGGGATGCGGGAGCTGCGGCATCACGCCTGGCTACATTCTCCCAGATGCTCCAATGTCTTGACTCCATTTACCGCATGCACTCTCCCACGGACCCACACAGTGTTCACAACCATGCTCATCACTGTACGTGAAGAGATCAGGCAGACCAGGCCAGGCTGGATGACGCTCCCCATGTAGTTCTGGCCATGGCTGTCAGCATGATTGGCCTGTGGCTTGGCTTTGTTCACAAGTTGAGTCCTCCCGTGCAAGGCCCTGTTAAGGGTTCAGTTTCCTCATCTGTGAAAGAAGACTCCTGACTGAAAGTTTGTCGTGCTGTTTTCTTAACCTCAGCATATTTTATTTCAATGAAACCTCGTGTGAAAAGGAGCACGAATGGACCGATAGAGCAGAGACACTTGGATTAGGTGAGTGTGGAGGTGAGAGGTCCTAACGCTCCTTCTGTGCCCCAGGGGGCAGAATTTGAAAGCCACAACACTGAGACACCGCTGTGGCCTCTTTCATGGGATTCTGTGGCTGGATGAGGGACAGGGGTGCAAGGCTGAGTGGACGGGCAATTGGAGCTGGGTTCCATTAGAGCTGTGTGTTTTGGTCAGCAGAAAAGCAGAACCCAGACATCAGGGACTGCCACCCAGGGCATCACATCCTGTTCATCTTTTTGTCCCTTTCTTTTCACAAGCCCAATGGTGGTGGCCTTCAGATTGTGCTCTGGAGGTTGTGAGGTTGGTGCTCCTGGCAGGTTCATATGACAAAGTGGTGGCCTATGGAAGTGAGCATGGCTGTTGGGAACATCTGTCCAGTCCCAGAGCATATTACACAGGGATTGTGGAGCTCACAAGGTGGGACCTCTTCCCCAGGACCCCTGGCACCACTCTGGCCCCCGATCCTAGTCTCCCAGGTCTCAGGCTTCAACTCTCCCTCTCCATCTCCCAGACTTCTGGTGTCCTGATTCCTCAGCCTCCACATCCTCCCTGTTCTCTGCACACTGGTCCCTGGGCACTCCTCCCAGTTTCTCATGTCCCACCCTAGTGGCATGTGCTGAACTGTGAGTCCTCCATCCTTCTTCAACTCCTGAACCATGTGTGGAGCCTGCTGTGCAGCTCAGGTGAGCAGAGGAAGACTGTGGCCAGGGACTTCTATCCATAGGAGACAGCAGGGAGAGCTCTACAGCCCCAGCCACGCGTTTCCTGTAGCTGAGGAACTAAACGTTCACAGGATCTTTACTAACTTGCTCCTGAAAGAAGAGAAGAAGAGAATCAAGCCATCTCAGATAGGGTTTCCTTACCTGGCACTTCAGGGGCTGGGTTAAAAGTGGCCAGGAAGGCCTGAGGAGGGGTCAGCAGTTCCAGTCCTCCCAGAACAATCCATGGGTCCCAGCATCTGGCTCAAATTCAAGCCATATCAGCATCAGCCGCCAACTCCTATGCCTTTGTCTCCATCCTATGTGAACAGATTTACCCTGCTATTAGCTGGATGCAGTCTTTACCTAACCATGGGGCCTAAGAGAGGACTGGGGGCCCTCTCTGCCAGGAGCCTGAACCTGCTGGGGCTTCTGTCTCCTCACTTACTGCAGTCCCAAGATTGGCCGCATCTGCTCTTGGGTTCCATTTATTTTCTTAAAATACGTTGCTGAGCGTTGCATGATCCCCAAGGTGGCAGTGACCTCTGCCTTCTTCCAAAGAGGCAGAGACCCTGAAAAGACTGGTTCCATCCTTGGGAGGCTTTCTGCATAGTGAGGTGTGGGTGACTGTATAGGGGTGAAGAGCCTGCACAACATCCTCTGCCACAGTCAGGGCAGGGACATCCAGGTGCTCTGTGGCATTGCCAGGCAGCTGCATCCACTGATTAACATAGAGGCAAACATTTTCAATCTAATACTAGCAAATCTAACTCAACAGCACATTAAAAGGATCATTCACTACAATTAAGTGGGAGTTATCTCAGGGATGCAAGGGTGGTTGAATGTGTACAAATGTGTAAATAGGACAAACTACATTCACAGAATGGAGGACCAAAGCCATAGGATCCTCTCCATGAATGCAAAGAAAGCATTTGACAAAATTCAACGTTCTTTCATGATAAAAACTCAACAAATGCAGTATAGAAAGAATGTACCACAATACAATAAGGCCACATGTGACAAGCCCAAAAGTAACACATACACAATGGTATAAAGTTGTAAACTTTTCATCCAAGATATCTGCAGCCCGAGGTGTATTGCAGCACTATTCACGATAGCTGAGATACGGAATCAATCTGTCTATCAGCAAATGAATGCATAAAGGAAATGTGGCATATATATATAACAATGGAATACAATTTAACCTTTTTTTTAAAAAAAGGAAATCTTGTCATTCATGACATGGATGAACCTGGTGGGCATCCATAACATTAAAATAAGCCAGGCACAGAAAAGCAAAACTACACAGTGTCACATGTGGAAGCTGAAAAAGTTGAACTCATAAAAACAGATTAGAGTGGTGGTTATCAGGGGCTGGAGGTGGTGGTTGGGGAGACTTTGGTCAGTTAGGCAGGAGAAAGAAGTTCCAGAGATCTACTGTATAACGTGGTGACTAGCGTTAACACCACCGTGTAGACAGGAAAATTGTGAAGAGAGTAGATTTGAAGTGCTTTCACCACAGGGAAGTGTGTGGGGCCATGCACATTACATAACTCAGTGTGGCTCTTCCACAGTATATTCACAGTTGAAAAGCACTACATTGTGCACCATAAATATATCCAATTTTTATTTTTCAATTAAAAATATGAGGCAGATATTCTGCAGGTGGACTAAGTTGGGGAAGCAATTCAAGGTAGAGGGGACAGGCCAGGTGTGGTGCCCTATTGGCTTGGGACAGGAAGGGCACCTGGCACATGCTCAGTACATGGCAAAAGCTGGGTGGACCTGGTTCTCTTTCTCCTTCATCCAAGCCATGGTCGGCGGTTTGCTGTGAGCATGATTTATGCCTGGGTATTACCTATCATTTAAACATACCCCTGACTGCCCTGCATTCACACCCCTCTGACAGCCAAGTTATACAGCGATCAGCCGGTGATTTTGATTCAAAACGCTATCAAATCCAAGGATCCTGCCAATGTAGCGGCAGCCCTGCAAGTCTTCAGGGATGTGTTCTGAAGAGGTGAGTGGGAACGGGGTAGGGTCCTGGGGTTCTAGGACTCTATCATATTCCTAGGAAATCCCCTTTTGCTGGAGACTGTCCAATATAGTAGTTAGAAGCATGGTTTTAAAAGCAGATTCATCTCAGTGGGTTTGGATGTTGACTGTCTTCTCAGTAGCTATGCAGCCTTGGGAAAATGACTTTTAAGTCCGTGCCTCTACTTCCTCATTTGAAAAACAGAGGTAAAAATGATTTTTACCTTTAGGAATTTTTCGAGTGTTGAAAACAAGTAGTTCAGACAGTTCCTCTTCAAAGAGTTTCACTTTGTTACAAACAAGTTGTTCTTCTCTAAGAGGTCGTTACTTCCTTGTACTGTCTGTTCTGAAGTATTATTTCCTGTTCTTTGTCTAAAGTAATCTTGCCTGCCAATCTATCAGCCCCTCCCGCCCTGCTGTGCTCAGGCATGCCTGCCAAGAAATCGCCCCCTCCCTGCTGTGACAGCTTTCCCCACCAAAACTGTTCTTCCCTGCAGTCTTCAAATTAGCTAATCGTGTTTAGATTAGACTGTGTGGTGTGACCCCAACCAACAGGGTAATGACACAGAAGCTAAGGCCAACTGCATTAGGAATTAAAATTCCCTGCTTCCCTTTGTTCGTGGTGCTCTCACCATTGCTCCTTCTGTGAGATGCACCCATCTGTAGAAGTAAATTTGCTTTGCCGAGAAAACTTACATTTGAGTGCTATTTGTTTTGTGGCATGAAAAGTTTGTTTCTAACAATTTGGTGCCCTGTATGGGGAAGCCATTCTCTTCTGGAAAGGGTTGCAATCCTCTCCCATGAGGAGGAGAGCACTGCTGCCTTGTTGGGGTAAGGAATTGAGACCCACCCAGTGTGATGAATAAACCCAGACTCTTAGCAACGTGGGAGGAAAAGGCCTACAAATACCGCAGTGACCAAGTAACTCTGTGCACAGACCAAGTGGGAGCTGGGAAAGTATTTCCTTGGTGGTTGGGACCAAGGTAAGAAAAGCCTCAGGGGTAGTGAAGTATTTCTTAGTTAGGACCAAGGTAAGAAAATCCATGGGGGTGGTGAAGTATTCCTTGGTTGGGAAACACCAAGGCAAGAGAAACTGTGGGGATAATGAAATATTTCTGAGTTGGGGTATCTTGGAGATTGAAAGTGTATGAATGAGATGCACAATTCAGTGCAAGTCCGGATCTTTGAGTGTTGAGTCCGGATCTACGGTTCTGTGGTCACCTCATACGGCTTAGGGTGGCCCTCCTATAAAGGAGCCTTGGTTGGGCGTTTATATCAACCCGCCAATGCCAAGAGGGACTTCACCTCCCCTTGAGGGAAGCAGCTAGAGAAGGAAGAAGTGAAAGGGAAAGAGGCGAGAAATCTCCAGTAGAGGGATTGAGGCTCACACAAACTTCCAGTAGTAGGGAAGTCAAGAAATTCCCAGTAGGGGAAATTGAGTCTCATCTCAAAAGGTGAGAAATTTCCAATAAGGGAAATTGAGCCTCACCCCAAAAGGTGAGAAATCTCCAGTAGGGGAGATTAAGTCTCATACCAAAACCGTCAAGATGGGAAATACCCAAGAAAGATTAGAGATGAAAAGAATAAAGCTAGCAACAATAATATTCCCCCGGGAGTCCCCGAGGCCGAATGTTAAAATATTAGAAGAATAATAAAAAGACGTTAGAGAAACGACCATGAAAACAATTCGAGAGTCTGTACTCTGCATCCAAAACATTACCAAAGCTTCCAATATACAACAAGGAAGAGATAAAAGACCTGTACAATTCCTAGAAAGTCTCAAAGATCAAATAAGGAAATATGTGGGTCTAGAATTGGAAGACCTCCTTGGATGAGGGATGTTAATCCTACAAAGATAAACCTATAGAAGAGTTTCTAAGAGAAGTTCAAAAAGTCTATGTAAGGAAAGAGCAAAGAAAAACTGGGAGAAGGAGGAAGGGAGAAAGTCAATGAGGGAGAGAGGAAACGGAATGACGGAGAAAGAGAGAAAGAGTAC
Source organism: Cebus imitator (assembly GCF_001604975.1). Taxonomy (NCBI): domain Eukaryota; kingdom Metazoa; phylum Chordata; class Mammalia; order Primates; family Cebidae; genus Cebus; species Cebus imitator. Next base: position 13,315 of record NW_016108271.1, read on the forward strand.
CAATGACGGAGAGACTTGAGGAAGAAACTGTGAATCAAGTAACAAAAATGTTAAACCCTGTGAATCTAACAACAACAAAAATTTCTGTTTTTGAAACAGAAAGTTTAGAGATTGGAGAGAATGAGTGAGAGAGAAACTAGAAGAGACGGAGATCAGAGAGGGATGCAGACAGTGAGACTGAGAAGAGAGATGGCGTGGAAGAGAGAGGGAGAGACCGGAGACAGATGAGAAGTGCAAGCGAGCAGGTGAGGACAGAGATTGAGAACTACGAGAGACAGCAGCCAGGGGACAGAGGAGGTGGGGACGCCTGGCTGCCGTGGCACCCACACCGTCTTGCCCCATCACTGGGACCCCAGAGCTGGCTCTTGATAGAGGAGAGCCAACCTTGCAGTAGGCTGAGCCTAGGCAGCAGGGCCTCCATCGTCTCCCCACTCAGCAGCCTGAGTCCCAAGCCGTACGTGATGCAGTTCTCAGAGTCTATGAATGTATAAAGATTTACATTTTGGCAAGACAGGTTACAGATAGTTGCTTAGTGTGTAGGAAGACTAACAAGCAGACCCTCAGAAAGCCATGTCTTGGGAGAAGGGATCCAGGATTAAGACCGTTCCAAAGTGTTGAAGCTGATTACACCAAGATGCCCCTAATTGGTCATCAAAAGTACTTACTAGTAATAGTAGATCACCTTACTCGTTGGGTAAAAGCTATTCATTTTTAAAGTGCAACTACTAATAATGTAGTCAAGACATTAGTTGAAAATATTATACCCAGGTTTGGATTAATAGAAAACATTGATTCAGTTAATGGAAATCATTTCACTGCACATGTCATTTAAAAATTAGTCCAGATACTGGATATAATATGGGGATATCATACTCCTTGGCCCCACCTTCATCAGGAAAAGTGGAAAAATGAACCAAACTCTAAAAAGCCACCTAACCAAATGACTCTTAGAGACTCAGTTGCATGGACTAGATACCTTCCCATTGTTTTACTGAGAATCCAAACTGCTCCTTGGAGAGATGTTGGCTTATCCCCTTATGAAATGTTATATGGGTGGCTTTATTTACACTCCACTGCTGACATTCCTATGTTTGAGACAAATCAGTTTCTCAAGAACTATATACTTGATCTATTTTCCACTTTCTTTTCCCTCAGAACTAAAGGTCTTTTAGTACAGGCCCCACCCCTGAAGTTCCCAGAACACCTGCGTCAACTGGAGATCACGTTCTCATGAAGAGCTGAAGAAAACGTCAACCGGCTTAGGAAGGACCCTGTCTAGTGCTTCTAACCACGGAGACCGCAGTTTGAACAGCACAAAGAGGATGGACTCCGCACACCCAGGTCAAAGAGCACCACCCCCTCCAGAATCACGGACAGAGATTCCAGGGGCAGCTCCAGCCAAGATAAAGCCAAAACGGGTTTGATCCTCTTCTGGTACATCTGTTTCTTTTCCCCTTGTATGACTAGTCCTCTCATTATTAATGTAACTAGGTTGAGTTCACCCCAAACTAGTACTTTTAATGCTTGCCTTGTGATGCTCTGTGGAGATTTGCCAAGCCAGTGGCAACTCTCCGCTTCAGAAAAGTATCTCCATCCTTCCTAGCCCTCCTCAGACTGAAAATCTGTTAACCGGGATAAGTTAGTTTAGAAAGAGTTTGATGATTCCAGTATAAGCTGGGAGTTTTGTCCTTCGAGAGCGGAGCTTCTCTGCTGAAGTTGGTCCAATGCTCTGTGAAATGCTAAAGAGCAAGGATGGACCACCCCAGCCAGTACTTAGAGTTTCTTAAAACCATATATTCATTTTACTAAAGGAGTTACCCCTGCCAACTGTCAGCTGAACCAATGTAATCCAGTAAAGATGAACATCTCTGCTCCCTAAAGTTCTTCCCCTTCATTAAACTGTTTCTATAGTATAGAAACAGAAGTCTCAGGGAAGGACCCGGTAGGATCCTTTAAAATGTGCTCCCCACCTCCTGTACCTCCTTCTGCCTCCCCTAAGTTCTCCACTAACCACAGCTTTTCTCATTATATGCCCAGTGATGAAACCAAAGTAGCTGTTGTAGAGGTTAAAGATTTAAAACAAACTACAGCAATTGAAACCGGGTATCAAGACACAAATGCCTGGCTGAAATGGATTAAATATCCTGTTCACACACTGAACAAAATCAACTGTATACTCATGTGACAGGCAGGCCAGAGACCCAAATTGTCCCCTTTCCACCTGGGTGGTCCTGTCACAGAACCCCACAGCCTGGGGCAATGAGTCATGCAAGATTCTTTCACTGCTGTTCCCTGAAGTCAAGAGCCCTTTGAGTCAGCCCCCAGGGGCCGTCTTGCCTCTAGGCCCCATATTAACTTCACCTGGAGCCTTTCATGGCAGGGGGAAAGGTTAGCATTCCTTGAAGACTTAACAGGATGCAGTGAAACCACGCCTTTTCAAGAGCTTACCAATCAGTCTGCCCTTGTTCATCCCTGAGCAGATGTGGTGGTATTGTGGGGGACTCTTGCTGGGTACTCTGCTAAGTAATTAGAGCGACCCTTGTGCTCTAGTTCAATTGGCCATCCTTTTCACCCTTGCATTTCATCAACCAAGAAAGATAAGAGCAAAGCACCGTAAAACAGGAAATGCACCTCGTGGGTCCTTTAAGCCTCATGTTTATATAAATGCTATCAAAGTTCCATGAAGAATACCAAATAAATGTAAGGCCGTGATCAAATAGCTGCAGGGTATGATGAGTCCATATTGTTCTGGTAGTCAACTATAAATAAAAGTGGAAATTAAATAAATTACATCTATTACAACCAGCAACAATTTGTTAATTATGCTAAAGATGCTATTAAAAGAATAGGTAAACAATTAAGGCCCACCAGTCAAATGGCTTAGGAAAATAAGATAGCATTAAATACAATACTAGCAAAAAAAAAAAAAAAAGGTAGAGTTTATGTTATAATTAAAACTCAGTGTTGTACTTTTATCTTTAATAACACTGCCCCCAATGAAACCATAACGAAAGCACTACAAGGCCTTACTACTTTGTCCAATGAGCTAGCTAAACATTCTAAAATAAATGGTCCTTTCACGAATTTAATGGAAAAATGGTTTAGCAAGTAAAAAGGACTGTGTCCTCAATCCTCACTTTCTTTGCTATTACACTAAATGTGTTTATTCTGAGTATTGCATTATCCCTCAAATTCACAGGCTAATTGAGAGGCTTATGGAAACCGCTCTCTCTAAAACCCTCCCCAATTCTCCCTCACCCTATTCAAACTTTTCCTTCTAAATAATCAAAAAGAACAACAAATTCAAGCCACGTGAAATAATTTGAAGAAGGAAGTATATAAATTCAAGAGGGGGAATATCATTAAAAACAAGTAGTTTAGACAGGTCCTCTTCAAAGAGTTTCACTTTGTTACAAACAAGGTGTTCTTCTCCAAGAGGCCTCTACTTTCTTGTACTGTCTGCCCTAAAGTCATATTTCCATGTTCTTTGTCTAAAGTAATCCTGCCCACTGAGATGCTCAGGCGTGTCCACCAAGAAGTCACCCCCTCCCTGCTGTAATAGCTTTCCCCGCAGAAACTGTTCTTCCCGGAAGTCTTCAAATTAGCTAATTGCGTTTAACTTGGACTGTGCCCTCAGACCCCAACCAAAACCGGAACGACACAGCAGGGAAGTCCAACTGCTCTCGCCATGACTCCATCTGCCAGATGTTCCTTTCTATAGAAGTAAATTTGTCTTGGGAGAAAATTTATGTTAGAGTGCTATTTCTTTTGCAGCACCAAAAATGTGTTTCTAACAGTGAGGGTGCAGTGAGCGAACATATGTGAGGTGCTGCGAACAGGGCCTGCTCTGTGTTGGTTCCACAGTGGTTTATCTGTGATGACTGCTTAGAAGAGCAGGCTTCATCTCCAATCAGGTGCAGATGTTAAACTTTCGCTGTGTGCTGAGCACTGGGCCAGGCACTGAGAGTACACATAGAGAAGACAGCCCCTGCTCTCAGTGAGCTCACTGCAGGGTGGCAAGGGTGAGGCTACCCACGTGGTGACAGCACGGGGCGACATGCACTGGGCTGCTGAGACAGGAGCGGCGATGCCCACAGGAAGACAGGTGGGGGGCAGGTGGTCAGGGGAGCTGGGGTGGGCTTTATGGAGAGGATGGGGCCTAAAGCAGGGAGGAACCTGTGACTGCAGATCAGGACAAGGAGGCCACAGGGGAGAGGAGCAATGGCCGAGATTGGAAAGGTTGAGAAGGATGCTGAGGAGGACAGCTTGGCTGGAGAGGTAAGACTGCCACGGGGTGGGCTCGAATGCCCACCTGAGGAGGAACGTACCGGCCAGGCTGGTGGTTTCGGTGTGGTTGGAGGCACAGGAATGGCTGAAATGCCAGTGGAGACTCCACCTGGCCTGTGACAGCCAGGACTGTACCTGGCATTCCTCCCACCTGGCTGTCATCTGATGTCTCCCTGAGCAGCAGAGGTGGGGAGGGGCTGACCTCCAGCTGCATGCCTGTGTTTAATCGTGCCCCAGACGCAGACCCTGGAGAGGGAGCTGATGAGTTCAGTGGCTCTCCTGATACAGGAAGATCAGAGACCCGTGAGTGCAGAGGCTGTGTGTTTGCACTGGGAGGGCAATTGCTTTCTTGAGACCCTCACATCATGTAAATGGAGAGGGGAGGGAGATGGGGAATAAGGAGGGAGGGCAGGGCACCCTCACCAAGCCAATTCAGCCTCAGACCCCTGCCCTTGGGGTACATTTGGGTTATTCAAAACCAGAGAAGAGTTTAAGAAGCACACAGGTGGTTCCTACTGAGGTAACAGGTGGGCCTTGACTCCAGAAGTCGGGTCTACCCTGGACCAGATTGAAGACTGCCTAACAGGGAAGGGGGGAAAGCACCTGTCCATAAGACATGCCCCCCAGTGCCATTCCAGTTTACCACTGCTATGGCAATGTCCAATGCTATCACCCCTTTTCTAGAAATTTCTGAGTAGCCTGCCCCTTGGTGTGCGTTTAATTCAAAGGGAATAGAAATGTGACTGTGCAGCTGCCCCTGAGCGGCCACTCTCGACACGTTGCCTGTGGGGTTGCCCTGCTCTGCAACTGCCGCCTCAATAAAGCTATATTCTTCTACCACGGGCTTGCTCTTCTTTCCTCAGTGGAGCCAAGAAACTCCCTTGGTGAACCCCCAATTTTGGGGCTCGCCTGCCCTGCAACACTACTTGCCTTCTTTTGAGCCTGTTCTGTGGGCAACACTGTGGTGTCCTTAGGGGAGACACGGAGCTCCAAATGACACTGACTGGGGCACTGAGAACCCGCAGGTTGCTTGTGGGGAGAAACCCTCAAGCATCATGGCTGGAGTGGTGCCTGAGAAGCTCTATTTTTAGCAAGCTCCACAGCTCGGGGTGCAGGCAGCAGAGACTCCCAGCTGTGATGGTGCAGGATGCTGCACCGGGACCGCTGCAGCAGGGAGAGCTGGTTTTGAGTGCTAGATAGGGAACAAGGCATCAGCCTGGAACGAAAGGGCCCAAGTCCCCGGAAGGGTCATGGGAGGGCTGGGCCCTCCGGACTTGCTGAATTGGTTCCTGGCTTTCCCTGCGAAGGCCAAAACACGAGACCTTCCCTTGACCCGGACTCTGGCACCAACACTCCTGCCAATTTCAGTGTGTGTGAGCACAGGAGGTGTGGGAAGGAAGTGCCTGGAGTTCTCCAGGAGGACAGTGGGACTGGATGGGTCAGAACTGCAGGGCAGAGGACAAAACAAGTGATTGTATTCAGTAAATTCTGTTGAAAACCAGAGCTCGGGCCCTTTGCAGCCTCCAGTTTCGCACTGGCCCCTGGTCCCACTTTATGCATTCATACCCTGTCTTTCTTTATTATTATTATTATTCTTTTCTTTTTTTTTTTTCCTTGGATACGTCTGTATCAGCAGTACCCTGTCTTTTTCTCATTCATTTGTCGCCACCAAACTTGGGGTACCCATGGGTGGTGCGTGGGGGCTGGAACCCTACAAAGTATGTCCTTCCTAGTGTGATCTTCATAAGGACCTTGGTGACCTTTTACCAATATGGGGCAGGAGGGGAGAGAGCAGAGGACAGAAGTGGGCAGGTCCAGCCATGGGTAGTCTGCCATGTCCATGGCACCCACTGAAGAGTCACAGTGGACTTGGACTCAGGAGGTGCATGGCCCTTTAAAACCTTCCTGACCTGCTCTGATCCTCTGTGTGCTCACCTGGAACAGGAGGCCATCCGGAGGCCCCTTCCCGTCCCACATGTGATGGTTTGTTACTCACAGGTATGCACGGCCCTGCTGACCTGCTGGGGCAGCACAGCTACCTGACCCTGCCCCAGGGAACATCATCACCCACCACCTTGGTAGGCTCAGCCAGCTGGAGCCCTCAGTGAGCAGGGCCTGGTGCAAGTGAGGGGGCTGGGAGTGGAACAAGCCAGGCGCAGGGCACAGAGAAGGGCAGGGGTGGCAGCAGAGACACGGAATAGGGGCCTGGCTGGCCTGATGGGGAGGGACTTTGGCATCCACACCCCTGATTGATCAGTGCGCCAGAGGAGGCTTTGATCCAAGGGTTTCAGCTAGCATTGATTTCGGATTTTAATTCTTTCTTTTTCCAGAATCAAAGGACTCCCAGCACATGTGCACCAAGATCCTACAAATGGTACACACAGAGGCCTTTCCATTTCCTCCTCCTCTGACCCCCCAGATCACTCCTCTGCCCCACTAGACTGCCTTATTTCTCCCCTCCCCTCCATCTTACCCCCTGTACTGCCTCTTTCTCCCTTCCCGGTCTCCATCCGTTCCTGCTTGAGGGCCTGGGGATCCTCTAAGAGGTGGCTCAGTGGAGCAGAAGACAGGCATGGACGGCGAATCTGGAGACCTGAGCTTGAGTCCCTCTGTGAGTTTCTAGCTGTGAGCAAATTGCTCTCTGAGCTGCACTTTCTCCCTCTACCTTAAAGGAGGAGATTCCCTGCTCTGCCTGCTCACAGCAACCTCCAAGAATTCCTGAAGACTCCTGTGGGCCGATGCACAGCTGGGGTTGGCAAGAAGGCCCTGGGAGGGGAGGACTGCGGGTTCCTCCTCTCCCAGAGGCAAACTGCTGTCCCAAACAAGCCCAGTCTTCTGACCTTTAACATTTCTTCTCCCCTGGAATGTTCCCAGGCAAAGGTGATCATAAATCACACCATTTCAAATTTTAAGCCACCCTTCTGTCTAAGCATTGTTGGGGGAATTAGCAATGGAACAAGGGTTTACAGTGTGCCTACATAAACTGGTTATAAGTAATGTATAAAAGAACTCAGGAACAATAAACTGCCGAAGGTCGCAGGGAGCCTCTGGGGAGGAAGGCCTCTCTATTGCCAGCGTGTTCCCAGGTGTGGAGTGTCCTAAGCTCTGGTAGTCTAAACATAGTACCCAAGGACATAGCGCTCCCTTGAAGCACTGGAATGTAACCAGACTTGTAGGCTTCTTGCCAAGCCTGCTCTCACCAGCTGCATTGTCTGTAGGTGAGCATATGCTGTGAGCTCTTGAGAAGCTCACGTAAACCGCCACAGCTATCAATCTTATGTTGGACGCATCGCCTCCCTTTCACCGCTTCACCCCCCATCTGTGCTATAGACTACAGTGATTGTATTCAGTAAATTCTGTTGAAAACCAGAGCTCGGGGCCTTTGCAGCCTCCAGTTTCGCACTGGCCCCTGGTCCCACTTTATGGATTCATACCCTGTCTTTTTATTATTATCATGATGATTATTATTTTCTGGTTTTTTTCTTCTTGGATACGTCTTTATCAGCAGTACCCTGTCTTTTACTCATTCATTTGTCGCCAGCAAACTTGGGGTACCCATGGGTGGTGTGTGGGGACTGGAACCCTAGAAAGTGTGTCCTTCCTAGTGTGATCTTCATAAGGACCTTGGTGACCTTTTACCAATATGGGGCAGGAGGGGAGAGAGCAAGAGAGGGAGAGTCAGAGATGGGGTCAGAGACACCATGAGCGCATGGGGAGAGTGGGCTGTGCGTCCAGGCCTCTCCTGCTCCTCCAGAAAAGGGATCCAAGATCATGGGATTGGAGAACTCGTGATGGGGCTGATTTGGACTTGGCGTTGATGTCCTTGCATGTCACCTGCCAGGTGTCCCTGCCAGAACTCATCAGTTTTCTATGCCAGCCATACCACCGCCCGGTCTTCATGGTTTTTAGCCAGGCAGCTATAGAGGTGGCTCTGCAGGCTCCCTCTGTGGGCCAGTTCCTCTTCCTCAGCAGCTTCCATTCACAGGCAGGAGTGCAAAGCTGAGTCGCCTACGGGGAGGGGGCGGCCAGGAATGCACAGGCAGATGCAGGCACGGAGGGAGGAGTAGGCTGGTGCGCTGTGAGGGTGTGGGGTGAGCAGAGGGCACAGGTCTGTGGTGAGGGGGGAGGCTGCAGACTGAGCCTCGACCAGGATGAGAGGAGGGTGCGTTTCATAGCATCCAAAATGTGATGAAAATCTGCAGTTGCCTCCAAGGCCTTCAAAACACAGTAAGGGTCCCTGTTTCCCTCACTTGTTCTCTGTCCTGACCAAGAAACACAGGCTGCACTCAGCTGCTCTGTGGTCCCACCAGCTGTGTATTTTTCCCTTGCAGGCATGAACCCAATGCAAGCTGATAAAGGTGTTGACATTGTTGCCCAAAACACGGAAAGAAACTGGCCCCGGCTCCGAGTCAAATGCCTTAAACCCTCGTATAGAGACTCGACTCTTTGAGCCTCTGCCTGTGGACAGAGCTAGGTAGAACACCCCTTCCTCTTGCTGGCTGCCTTGACGATCCATGGCAGTCCATTTTCTCCGTGGCTTTCCTAATGAATGATCACCCTGGCATCTGGTGCTTCTTTCTTTGGGATCCCAACTGGCTCCATCTTGAGCTGGTTTGGGGTACTGTCTTGTGGGAACTCCCCCGACACCACTGTTGGGTTGACTTCAGCCACGGATTTGGCTGAGACAGAGCACGGTTATTACTGACTAGCCCAGTCTCATCTCTGGCAGATGAGATTAGGAAAAACGGTACACTGATGCCAGCGCAGTTTACCGCTGCTCCCAGGCTGAGCTGAATGGGCAACAGGTTCCTCAAAGCCTCTAGCCTAGAAGTCCCAGGAAGAAGGAAGTGCCTTTTAAAGTGCGTCGAAGGGGGAAAAGTGAAAACGAAAAGAAATTAGCAATTTGCTCTAGGCCTTCAAAATTCCTTGCAGGAATGGCCTCATAGGAGGGTGAAAAATGCCCTCCTTGTAATAGGTAACTGAAAATAAAAGAGTAACTTGTGGTACAAACATTGAAGTCCACCTGCAGAAGTAGGGTCTGTCTAAAAGTCATTGTGAATCACGGTGAATAATTAGGGCTGTTGAGATGAACAGATCCCCAGAGCCCTGGAGGCCCAGAGCCCTGATCCAGGCCCTGGGAGACCATCTGTCCTCGGTGTTTATGAAACCCTGAGGGTTGGTGACCTCCCAGTTTCCAGAAATATCATTACCATAAATCCCATTGCTGAAGGTAACCCGGGAGGGTCTCTGTGGTCCTAAGGGAGTCTGACTGACACTCAGGCTCTAAGCATCTGGGATTTGCAGAGAGAGCTGGGAGAGCTGGGAGCAGAGAGAGCCACGATGCTGCCACTCTTGACTGTTTTCACCCCACCCTGCCCTCCTCATTCCTGCCACAGTGACAGACTACACCAGCCCAGAAGGAGGCCTTGGGTCAAGGATGTGGGCTCAGTCCAGTCTCTTAAAGTGCAAACATTGAGACAAGCACCTCCATCACTACCACTTGCTGCTGCATGAAGAAACCACCAGTCCCTCTGCTCCTCCTGGAACTTGGTTCCAAGCCCTTAGAGCTTAAGACACGGGTCACCATGTCTGTTGTCAGCCCCCGAGTTCTGCCCAGGGAGGCCTGATGGAAAGCCCTGACATTAGAGTGGGCGCCGTCCCTTAAAACCTGTCCTTTCTAGGAACCAGTTTGAATTTGCATCTTTAAAATCTCCAAAATATTTGTTTTATAAGGCAGGAGCTGTACCCCAAAGCTTGTGACAAGTGGGGACCTAAGATTCCTTGAAATCACCTTAGTGTGGAAGTGGTGATGTGGAGCTAAAGAGATCATCTGAGCTCACCAGGCTGATGTGGAGCTGAAAGCAGGCCCTGGTTCCATCCCTCCATCCCCGAGACCCGCCCCCTAGCCCCCATGGACACACTGTCTACAGAGGCAATGCTGCATGCCAGCCTCACTCCTGCATTCTGGAGATGCCATTCCAGGATGGAGGCTCCCTCAACCTGCCTCCACGCAGCAAACTCCAGTGGACAGATCCACACCAGTAACAGCTTCCCAGCCAGGCGCTGGAGGTACAGAGCTCATGGACCTCTCACTTACTAATAAAAGCATGGTAGAGAGCCTCGGGAAGGCCGGCGCGTTCCAACAGAGCCCCCACCACGTCCCCCGCCCAGCCCCTCCCATCCGACCCCTTCCCGCCACCTGGGCTCAGCACTGTCCTGAGTCTCTGTGTAAGAGGTACATTGGGTCCTATGGAAAAATAACAAAAGGGGGAACAATCAGTGCAGTTGCCATGAGGCCCTGGATGCCCAGGACCTGAGGCTTTGACTCCCCCTGACTCGGCCCGTCTCGGGGTATCCTGAGGATGATGGGGATGTTTGCCTCTCCACACACAGAGCATCCCACTCCCTGGCTGCCTCTCGACACGGATTACTTTCCTATACCAGAGGTTTCAATGTTTCTTTAGAGGGTTGGAAATTTTGAAATGGTTTTTTTATACGCTTATTTCTTACAATCCACTCCTCTGCCTTCTTGCAACCGAGCGTTTTGAAAATACTTTAACGTTTTCACCATGACTTGGGGTCCTGATGATGAAGACCATTATTGTGTTGAGGTGTTATTTCCCCATCTCAGTTCTCTGTGTGCTCCTCAGCACCTCAGCCAGCACGTGGCGATGCTGTGTGCATCTACAGCGTTCCTCTGACAGAAGCCCACGGAGGCTCTGGCATGGGGGCCGACAGAGCTTGCTGCTCTCGGTGGCTCTGCTTTGTGAATACGCGTGCCTTAGTGTCTTTCCTCAGCATCCTCTCCTGCTATCGGGCTATCAGCTCACCAGATGTTGAAGCCCCTCTTTTTATTTTCACTTTTTAAAAATCGAGATATAATTGACAGAAAAATCACCCCTTTAAAATGGTTTTCATATATATATTCACAAAGTTGTGCAACCATCACTACTATCCAAGGCTAAACATTTTCATCACCTCCACAAAGAAATCTCATACCCGTTGTCAGTTTCCATACTTCTTTGCCCTAACCCCTGCTAACCACGAATCTACCTTCTGTCTCTCTGGATTTGCCTGTTCTGCACTTTTTCATAGAACAGAATTCTGTGCCATGTGGTCCTTTTACACACGATATCCAACCCAGAGACAGTGCCGGTTTTCTAAACCCCTCCTGAGACTCACCAGCCACGAGCCCACATCTACAGCAAGTGCTTTCAAAGGTCCTCTTTACCCCCGGACATTCTTCCTTTGTGCAAAAAGTCAGTAAACCCATTTTGGTTCTTGAGGGTTTTTAGCTTAGGAGGTGAGTTCTTGATGCTTTTTAGCTTAGGAGGATTGGCAGAAATAGAGGTTCTCTGAGTCTGCTGAAGCCCTTCCCACTTGGACAAGAGCTCCTGCCTCAGTTAGGTCAGACACAGCTGAGACACACAGGGTGTCTCCCCCTGTCTGAGGCACCAAATGGCCCACAGCCGGGAGGCAGCTAAGGCTGAATGGAATCTGATGTTTCCTTGAGGCCCCTCTGCTTCAGGTGTGCTTTGTTGTAGGAATGAGGTACCGTGCGACTTTTCCTGGTGATCTGATCAGATTTGCACCGCTCCCTGGTAAAACTGCTGTCTAGCCTTCTGAGAAAGGCTCCTCTGTCTGTCTGCTGGTTGAATGTTTTGAGCCTTGTCTCTAAGTGGAAAATTCAGTGGTTGACAGGGTCCCAGGAAGTCTGTGATCAAGCTGGTCTTGGAGGCCACAGTGGTCAGGAGACCCCCTCAGACCAGCATTCATTGGAATGAACTTTGCCCCAGGCCACTGTTCCACATCTAAGGGAGGTTTTCCCCTCAACCTGGTCTCCATGTAGTTCCTGAGAACTGCTTGCTTTAAAGTTCTCTCTGCCTGGAATCAGGAGGATTGGGCATAATCAGCCTGTGGCCCCTGAGCAAGCCCGGGAGGCACGAGGTTTCTTCTCAGACTGCTGGGGTGCCCACAGGACCTTCTTCATCGGAAGTGGCTCTTCCCTGAACCAGACACCTGCTGCTTCCAGATTTCCTCACTGTCGTGTAAAGTCATCTTATGTCTCCGACACAATTTAAGAGACCGTTTGAAATTGCAGTAGCCACTCTGGGGAATTTTCACATGAAGGAGATTGTTCATTTGAGAGGTTCCGTGCAGCAAAAAGTGGAGGAACCCCATGAAGAGCTTCTCTTGCGGGAAAGAGACATCTATTTGTTTAATGCAGGGGACACAGCCCCTTCCTCCTTTGTTTCCATGCTTCAGGGATTAATAAGTGCTGGGCTTTGTTGTACAGATTGATAAAACTGTCAAAGGCCAAGCTATTATCTAAAACAGGATAATTTCACTAGCTTTGAATGTATTTGTCAAAAATGTTTTTCTATTCTAACTTTTCTTTTCTAGCAAAAGAGCTGAATTAGCCTGATAGTCATAATTTCATACTTACTGGAAGCCAGTTCCCTCTAATTTTTTGTTTCTTTAAAAATTTCTCTTCTTTTTTTTTAATTTCATTTTATTTTTATTAAGCACTACATAACACACTGCATGCTACATAATATACTGTATAATCTTCTAGCAGGGGTAGATGACCATAACTGAGTTATTTTTTCATCAATCAGGAAAATGCTTCTTTAATCAATGTTCTCCAAACCCTTTGACTTATAGTAAAGATCAACTCCAGAGATGCGCCTATCTCTTTCCATCAAATTCCATGGATACAAAACATGAGCAATCCTTTTTTCCTTGCCGCCGTTAGTGAACTTCTGGGTGTACGCGGTAGACACTCCTGGAATAAGCAAGCACACGCCCATGGCGGCGAGTCCAGGGAGTATCTCGAACCACATCTCTGCCCGGTTACCTAGGCCAAAACCCTACTTGAAAGGTGACGGATCTTCGGCTCTCTTCCCAGTAAGCCCTCTTCTTTTTTTTTTACATAGAGATTTCGGATCCCTCTCTGGATACCAGGGCATTTATAGTCACTAGGCATTCATTCAGCAAGTATTTACCAAGCAATTTCTAGTCTGAGTGCTGGAGAGATAACTATAAATCATAGACGACATAAATAAGACACAGTTTTTTCTAGACCTAATAAACGAATATTCTACTGATAGAATAGGAAACTCTTTCTCTTTCTTTCTTTCTTTTTCTTTCCTTTCTTTCCCTTCCTTCTTCCCTTCCCCCTTCCCCCTTCCTTTCCCTTCCTTCTTTCTTTCCTTTCTTCCTTCTCTCTCTCTTTCTCTTTCTTTCTTTCTTTTGTTTCTTTCTCTTTCTTTCTTTCTTCTTTTCTTTCTTTCTTTCCTTTCTTTCTTCTTTCCTTCCTTCCTTTCTCTCTCTCTCTCTCTCTCTCTCTTTCTTTTTCTTTTTGTGAGACAGAGTCTTGCTCTGTCGCTCAGGCTGGAGTTCAGTGGCGCGATCTTGGCTCGCTGCAACCTCCGCCTCCTGGGTTCAAGTGATTCTCCTGCCTCAGCCTCCCAAGTAGCTGGGACTACAGGTGCATGCCACTATGCCTGGCTAATTTTTTGTTTGTTTGTTTTTTGTATTTTCAGTAAAGACAGGGTTTCACCGTGTTAGCCAAGATGGTGGCCATCTCCAGACCTCGTGATCTGCCCACCTTGGCCTCACTAAGTGTTGGGATTACAGGCGTGAGCCACCGCGCCCAGCCAGTAAAAAATTCTTGATCACTCCAGCTCCAGGGAGCCCAGCAGAAGCTGCAGGAACAAGAAGGCGAGTTCCGGACCCGCGAATGAGGCCTGCTGGGCTCCCTGGAGGAGGCACGCGCCCCTGAAAAGCAGCAGCTGCACCTCGCCCACGGCCTGGAGCTGAAGCTGGAGGCGGCGCGGGCCGTGGCTGCAGAGCTGGGCCTGCGGCTGAGCGCGGCCGAGGGCCGGACACAAGGTCCTGGAGGCCGAGCCGGCCCGCGTGGAGGCGCAGCGGTGCGCGGCGGAGGTCCAGCTGGGCGGCCTGCGCTCGGCTCTGCACCGGGGCCTTGGCCTTGGTCGCGCGCCCAGCCCAGCCCCGCAGCAGGTGCCCGGCTCCCCTGCTCGGGATGCGCCCGCTGAAGGAAGCAGGGAAGGGCTCGGCAGCCCCAGCACCTTAGAATGCAGCCCTGGGTCCCAGCCACCATCTCCAGGACCTACTACCTCCCCAGCTCCTCCAGACCTGGACCCAGTGGCAGCGCGCGGGGCCCTCCGGGAATTCCTGCAGGAGCTTCGGAGCACCCAGAGAGAACGGGACAAACTTCGGACCCAGACCAGTGCCCTGAATCGCCCGCTGGCCGAGATGGAGGCTGAGAGGGACAGCGCAACGTGGAGGGCCAGGCAGCTGCAGAAGGCGGTGGCTGAGAGTGAGCAAGCCCGGCGCAGTGCGGATGGGCGGCTGAGCGGGGTCCCCGCAGAGCTGGCGCTGCAGAAGGAGAGTGTGCGGCGCAGTGAGCGGGAGCGCCGGGCCACGCTGGACCAGGTGGCCACACTGGAGAGGAGCCTGCAGGCCACTGAGAGCGAGCTCCCGGCCAGCCATGAGACGATCAGCAAGATGAAGGCCAATGAAACGAAGCTGGAGGGCGACAAGCGGCGCCTGAAGGAGGTCCTGGACGCCTCTGAGAGCCGCACCTTCGATCTGGAGCTGCAGCGGCGCTCGCTTGAGGGGGAACTGCAAGCGGCCGCCTGGGCCTGAGCGACCGCGAGGCCCAGGCCCAGGTTCTTCAGGATCGGGTGGACTCCCTGCAGGGACAGGTGGCAGACAGCGAGGTGAAAGCAGGGACCCTGCAGCTGACCGTGGCGCGGCTGAATGGGGCCCTGGCCAAGGTGGAGGAAAGCGAGGGGGCCCTGCGGGACAAGGTGCGGGGCCTGACAGAGGCCCAGGCCCAGAGCAGCGCCAGCCTCAACAGCACCAGGACAAGAACCTGCGTCTACAGAAGGCTCTGGCCGCCTGGGAACATGACCGCCAAGCGCTCCAGGAACGGCTGGACGCCGCCCGGCAGGCGTTGTCTGAGGCGCGGAGGCAGAGCAGCTCCCTGGGTGAGCAGGTGCAGACGTGGCGAGGCGAGGTGGCTGACCTGGAGCTGCAGCAGGTGGCGGCGGAGGGCCAGCTACCACACTACGGGAGGTGCGGCGGCGGCGGCAGGAGGGCGAGGCTGCAGCCCTGCGCACGGTCCAGAGGCTGCAGGACGAGCGGCGGCTGCGGCAGGAGCGCCCTGGCTCAGCTGGAAGCCGAGAAGCGGGAGGTGGAGAGCTCAGCCCTGCGGCTGGAGAAGGACCAGGTAGCCCTCAGGAGGACGCTGGACAAGGGGGAGCGGGAGAAGCTTCGCAGCCATGAAGACACAGTGCAGCTGAGCGCAGAGAAGGGCCGCCTGGACTGCACCCTCGCGGGGGCTGAGCTGCAGCTGGCCGAGGCACAGAGGCAGATCCAGCAGCTGGAGGTCTGACCCCACCCAGCCTGGGACCCCAACTTCATCCCTGGTCTGAGTGTTCATCAATCCTGGTGGAGCCGGTAGCTCAGCCAGCCCAGGGCCCACAACCCCCTCCCCCAGGAGCCCTGAGCCTTCTGGGTGACCCAGCCGGGCCATGGAAGGAGGGGTTCTCCCTAAGGTGTACAGAAAAGACACTGAAGGCCTGTTTGCACGTGAGCCTGTGGGCTCATGTATGTTGTGGACATGCAGCAGAGTGGGAATCCATGTGAGCATTCTTGTGTATGGAGCATGAATCTTGCACAGGGTGTGGCGTGTCGGGGTATTGTGAATATGGGTCTGTGTACAGATGTTTTCATGTATGTGGGAGCTGGGCCTTTGTGCACACACATACATCTGTGCGAACCCCAAAATTCTTACATTTCTTATTTCAATATTTATTGATTCATTTATTCGAGACTGGACCTCATTCTGTCACTCAGACTGCAGTGCTGTGGCACAATCGTAGCTCACAGCAGCCTGGACTTCCTGGGCTCAGGTGGTCCTTCCCCCTCAGCGTTCTGAGTAGCTAGGACTACAGGCACCCACCACCACACCCAGCTAAGTTTTGTATGTTTTGTAGAGATGGTGTTTTACCATGTTTCTCAGGCTGGTCTTGAACTCCTTGGGCTCAAGCGATCTGCCCACCTCAGCCTCCAAAGTGTTAGAATGACAGACGTGAGCCACTGCACCTGGCCTCTAACGTTTGTTTCTATCCCTCCATTTTTCTTGGGCTAGAGGACGTTGACTGTGCGAAGTAGAAAAGTTCCTCTTTGAAATTTCCTTACTTGTTTAAAAAAAAATTAATAAGTGTTAAAAATAATTTTTTTTTTAAATTGCATTTTAGGTTTTGGGGTACATGTGAAGAACATGCAAGATTGTTGCATAGGTACACACGTGGCAGCGTGATTTGCTGCCTTCCTCCCCTTCACCTATATCTGGCATTTCTCCCTGTGCTATTTCTCCCCAACTCCCCACCCCCGGCTGTCCCTCTCCCATTTCCCCCCAACAGACCCCAGTTTGTGATGCTCCCCTCCCTGTGTCCATGTGTTCTCATTGTTCATCACCCGCCTATGAGTGAGAACATGCGGTGTTTGATTTTCTGTTCTTGTGTCAGTTTGCTGAGAATGATGGTTTCCAGGTTCAACTATGTCCCTACAAAGGATACGAACTCATCGTTTTTGATGGCTGCATAATATTCCATGGTGTATATGTGCCACATTTTCCCTGTCCAGTCTATCATCGATGGGCATTTGGGTTGGTTCTAGGTCTTTGCTATTGTAAACAGTAAATAGTTTAAATATTGTAAATATTGTAAATAGTTTGTTTTAAATACTTTCTTCAAATCCTTCTTGCTTTTTTGCTAGTAGTTCATTGTTAAGTCCTATCCTATGTAGCTGTTAAGAGATGCCTACAGGCACATAGTACATTCTGTGTCCTTGTAGTTTAACCAAGGTATCTGTGCTGGACATGCTCACAGGCATGTCCCAGCTTGCAGCCTATGCCTCTTCCTTACTTGAACTTCCTTTTTGTTTTCCATTGCTTTTACCTGTTTAGAAAGGTTTAAGTTGCTAGGCAATCAGGTTTTAGTTTAAATTATGAGATCTGGCTCCAGCCAATAGAGATCAGACATAGCAGTAAGGACAACCCCGAATGTGTAAGGAATAAATATGTCTGCTTTCCTTTGTTCATTGTACCCTCATGGCTAGATTGCTAATGAGGGTATCCTTTCTGCAGGAAGTAAGAGAAATTGCTTTGCTAAGAAACCCTTTGTCCCCGTGCTAATTTTTCTTTGCAGCACCAAAAATTTACATATAACATTGACTCATTATCTATTTTTCTGAAAAGAAAACAGAGTCTCATAGAGGTTAAGTGACTTGCCCAAGTTCACACTGCTAACCTACGGCAGGGCCAGGACTCAACTCAATCTGTGAGACCCGGCCGGGGTTCAGAACAAAAGCATGTCTCAGTGTGTCATCTCCTTCAGCACCAAGAAGAAAGGAGAGAAACTTGGGTACCATCAGACCAGCCACGCCAGAGCTCACAGCAGTCTTACTCAGTCCCACAAGCCCACAGGATGTCAGCACTCAGACTTCGGGAACCATCCAGTCTCACCTCTCAGTGAACAGATGTGGAGACTCAGGAGCAGAGAGGAAAAATGGCTTGTTCAAGGTCATACAGGTTAGTGGCAATGACTAGACTTGAACCAAGATTGGCAGAGCTTGGCACACTGCAACATCCCACCCTCCTCCTCCACAGCAGGTGCAGGAGTGACCATCCGTCTGGTCACTACAGCATGTTACAGTTTTCTGCATCAGTGCCCTTCCTCTTAGGAAGAAACATATCTGGGCTGGGGTAGCTAGCTACCCTTTTAGCCATACAGAATTTCTCTCTGGGCATTGATAGTGTTGTCCATATTTCTTAAGTGTCTGAGGCTATCTTGGTTACAGAGATGAATCAGGAAAAATTGGACTTTCCTATGTATGTGTGCAGAGTTCTCCATGCACAATAAAGCGTGAGTGAGAAGCAGCAAATGCTATTAGCAGGAGGGCAAGTCCAAACTGCTATGCCCTTTTTTTTTTTTTTTTTTTTTGAGACGGAGTTTC